>NW_026527512.1:0-32887 GCF_022682495.2 Desmodus rotundus
CCCACCTCTGTGAGGGAATCGGCGGCCTCCTGTCCTTGGCGTCCGCAAAAGGCATTCACCTGCGGCGAACCAGGGCCTCGGGAGAGCAGGGCCAGGCCCCCATGGTAGGAGCCCGGGGGAGGCAACGGCAGCCTCTGCGGCCAGGCCTCGGGCTCTCGCCGGGGCTCTCTCGGGGGCACGGGCACCCTCTCTCGCCTAGAGAGTGCCCACGCCGTCCCTGGAGCCCCGCGAGACACCTGCTTCCCGTGATAAGAGGCCCCCTGCCTCCATGGAGCTTGGAACTCTGGGGCCCGGGCTGCGCGTCACTGGGCTAAGTGGCTGGAGGCGCGCAGACCCCTCCGTCCCGACCGCCCCACTGCGAAGATCCCCCTGTTCCTCCATCCGTAAGGGGGTCGCCCCTTACGGATGGAGGAACAGGGGGGAGGCCCCCAGGAGATGGCATTTGTCAGAGCCGCCGCTGGCCGGTTTCGGGCCAAGACGCGGGACCCCGGCAGGCAGAGGGCAGGCAGCCCCACCAGAAGCCTCCCTCGGGGCAACGGGCCCCACCCTGGACATATCAGGCCCTGCTTCACAGAGTCCCTGGGGTCCTGTCCGTGGAACTGGAAGCTCTGCCCGCCACCCAGAGGTGCGTTCCTTTTCCCGTGGACCACAAGTGCCAGCGCGTCTCCCACCCCGGCAGAGGCAGAGTGCCGGGGAAGAACTAGGGCCCCGGGGGCCTCGATGAGGGGCGGGCCAGGGTTCCGCGCCTGGTGGGCAGGGGCCCGGGCGGGCCGGACCCACGCCCAGGGACCCCGTCTCCCGGGGGGACTCGGGCCTGAGACCTGCCTGGGGGGGCTGAGAGTCTTTCTTGGCTCAAACGGCCCCACCCTGCCCCGAGGCGGCAAACCTGCACCGAGACGCTTCTACTCTCTAAAGTCTGGGCTGGACTTCGCGAGAAGGGACTGTGTCCGCTGGGACCCGGGTCCCACAGAGCTCGAACCCCCCCTCCCCGTGAAGGCATCCGCGGCCTGTGGTCCTTGCTGTCCGCAAAAGGCATTCACCTGCGGAGAACCTGGGCCCAGGTGAGCGGGACCAGGCCCCACGGCAGGAGCCTAGGGAGGCCACTGGAGCCACGGGGGCCAGGGCTGGGCATTTTCCCGGGTGCTCTCTCGGGTCCCGGGTGCCCTCTCTCGCCCGGGGAGCGCCCACGGCCGTCCCTTGAGCCCCGCAGGAGGCCTGCATCCCGCCATAAGCGTCCCACCTCCTCCATGGAGCACGGACACAGGGGGCCGGGGTGCGAGTAACTGGCCTACGTGGCGGCAAACCCGCAGACCCCTCCGTCCCGTCCCCGCCACTGCGAAGATCCCCCTGTTCTTCCATCCGTAAAGGGGTCCCCCCTTTACGGATGGAAGAACAGGGGGGAGGCGCCCAGGAGATGGCTTATGTCTGAAGCCGCGGGCGGGTGGTTTACGGGCCAAGAGGCGGGGCCGCGCAGGCGCAAGCAGGCCCCCCCACCACAAGCATCCCTCCGGGCAACGTGCCCCCCCACCCCCCCTTGAGATATCAGGCCAGGTTCACAGGGTCCCTGGGCTGGTGTCAGAGTTAACGGAAGCCCTCCCTGCCATCCAGAGGACCGTGCGTTTTCCCGTGGACCACACTTCCCAGCAGCTCTCCCACCCCCGCAGAGGCAGAGTGCCAGGGAAGAACTAGGGACCTGGGGCCGGGAAGAGGGGCCGGCCACGGTTCCGCGCCAGGTGGAGCGGGGTCCCGGCGGGCGGGCGGGCGGGCTGGCGGGACCCTCCTCAACGGACCTGTTCTCCTGTGGGGAGTCTGGCCTGTGCCCCGCCTGGGAGGCTAAGAGCCTTGCTTCGCCTGCAACGCCCCCACCCTGCCACAAGGCGGCAGACTTGGGCCCAGCCGCTTCAACCCTCCAGTCTGTGCAGAAGCACCCAAAAATGGAGTGAGACCGCTGCGACCTCAGTCCCCCAGAGCTCGAACCCCCACCTCTGTGAGGGAATCGGCGGCCTCCTGTCCTTGGCGTCCGCAAAAGGCATTCACCTGCGGCGAACCAGGGCCTCGGGAGAGCAGGGCCAGGCCCCATGGTAGGAGCCCGGGGGAGGCAACGGCAGCCTCTGCGGCCAGGCCTCGGGCTCTCGCCGGGGCTCTCTCGGGGCACGGGCACCCTCTCTCGCCTAGAGAGTGCCCACGCCGTCCCTGGAGCCCCGCGAGACACCTGCTTCCCGTGATAAGAGGCCCCCTGCCTCCATGGAGCTTGGAACTCTGGGCCCGGGCTGCGCGTCACTGGGCTAAGTGGCTGGAGGCGCGCAGACCCCTCCGTCCCGACCGCCCCACTGCGAAGATCCCCCTGTTCCTCCATCCGTAAGGGGGTCGCCCCTTACGGATGGAGGAACAGGGGGGAGGCCCCCAGGAGATGGCATTTGTCAGAGCCGCCGCTGGCCGGTTTCGGGCCAAGACGCGGGACCCGGCAGGCAGAGGGCAGGCAGCCCCACCAGAAGCCTCCCTCGGGGCAACGGGCCCCACCCTGGACATATCAGGCCTGCTTCACAGAGTCCCTGGGGTCCTGTCCGTGGAACTGGAAGCTCTGCCCGCCACCCAGAGGTCCGTTCCTTTTCCCGTGGACCACACTTGCCAGCGCGTCTCCCACCCCGGCAGAGGCAGAGTGCCGGGGAAGAACTAGGGCCCCGGGGCCTCGATGAGGGGCGGGCCAGGGTTCCGCGCCTGGTGGGCAGGGGCCCGGGCGGGCCGGACCCACGCCCAGGGACCCCGTCTCCCGGGGGGACTCGGGCCTGAGACCTGCCTGGGGGGCTGAGAGTCTTTCTTGGCTCAAACGGCCCCACCCTGCCCCGAGGCGGCAAACCTGCACCGAGACGCTTCTACTCTCTAAAGTCTGGGCTGGACTTCGCGAGAAGGGACTGTGTCCGCTGGGACCCGGGTCCCACAGAGCTCGAACCCCCCTCCCGTGAAGGCATCCGCGGCCTGTGGTCCTTGCTGTCCGCAAAAGGCATTCACCTGCGGAGAACCTGGGCCCAGGTGAGCGGGACCAGGCCCCACGGCAGGAGCCTAGGGAGGCCACTGGAGCCACGGGGGCCAGGGCGGGGCATATTCCCGGGTGCCCTCTCTCGCCCGGGGAGTGCCCACGCCGTCCCTTGAGCCCCGCAGGACGCCTGCATCCCGCCATAAGCGGCCCACCTCCTCCATGGAGCACGGACACAGGGGGCCGTGGTGCGAGCAACTGGCCTACGTGGCGGCAAACCCGCAGACCCCTCCGTCCCGTCCCCGCCACTGCGAAGATCCCCCTGTTCTTCCATCCGTACAGGGGTCCCCCTTTACGGATGGAAGAACAGGGGGGAGGCGCCCAGGAGATGGCTTTTGTCCGAGCCGCGGCTGGGTGGTTTACGGGCCAAGAGGCGGGGCCGCGCAGGCGCAAGCAGGCCCCCCCACCACAAGCCTCCCTCCGGGCAACGTGCCCCCCCCCCCTTGAGATATCAGGCCAGGTTCACAGGGTCCCTGGGCTGGTGTCAGAGTTAACGGAAGCCCTCCCTGCCATCCAGAGGACCGTGCGTTTTCCCGTGGACCACACTTCCCAGCAGCTCTCCCACCCCCGCAGAGGCAGAGTGCCAGGGAAGAACTAGGGACCTGGGGCCGGGAAGAGGGGCCGGCCACGGTTCCGCGCCAGGTGGAGCGGGTCCCGGCGGGCGGGCGGAAGGGCGGGCGGGACCCTCGTCCACGGACCTGTTCTCCTGTGGGGAGTCTGGCCTGTGCCCCGCCTGGGAGGCTAAGAGCCTTGCTTCGCCTGCAACGCCCCCACCCTGCCACAAGGCGGCAGACTTGGGCCCAGCCGCTTCAACCCTCCAGTCTGTGCAGAAGCACCCAAAAATGGAGTGAGACCGCTGCGACCTCAGTCCCCCAGAGCTCGAACCCCCACCTCTGTGAGGGAATCGGCGGCCTCCTGTCCTTGGCGTCCGCAAAAGGCATTCACCTGCGGCGAACCAGGGCCTCGGGAGAGCAGGGCCAGGCCCCATGGTAGGAGCCCGGGGGAGGCAACGGCAGCCTCTGCGGCCAGGCCTCGGGCTCTCGCCGGGGCTCTCTCGGGGCACGGGCACCCTCTCTCGCCTAGAGAGTGCCCACGCCGTCCCTGGAGCCCCGCGAGACACCTGCTTCCCGTGATAAGAGGCCCCCTGCCTCCATGGAGCTTGGAACTCTGGGCCCGGGCTGCGCGTCACTGGGCTAAGTGGCTGGAGGCGCGCAGACCCCTCCGTCCCGACCGCCCCACTGCGAAGATCCCCCTGTTCCTCCATCCGTAAGGGGGTCGCCCCTTACGGATGGAGGAACAGGGGGGAGGCCCCCAGGAGATGGCATTTGTCAGAGCCGCCGCTGGCCGGTTTCGGGCCAAGACGCGGGACCCGGCAGGCAGAGGGCAGGCAGCCCCACCAGAAGCCTCCCTCGGGGCAACGGGCCCCACCCTGGACATATCAGGCCTGCTTCACAGAGTCCCTGGGGTCCTGTCCGTGGAACTGGAAGCTCTGCCCGCCACCCAGAGGTGCGTTCCTTTTCCCGTGGACCACAAGTGCCAGCGCGTCTCCCACCCCGGCAGAGGCAGAGTGCCGGGGAAGAACTAGGGCCCCGGGGCCTCGATGAGGGGCGGGCCAGGGTTCCGCGCCTGGTGGGCAGGGGCCCGGGCGGGCCGGACCCACGCCCAGGGACCCCGTCTCCCGGGGGGACTCGGGCCTGAGACCTGCCTGGGGGGCTGAGAGTCTTTCTTGGCTCAAACGGCCCCACCCTGCCCCGAGGCGGCAAACCTGCACCGAGACGCTTCTACTCTCTAAAGTCTGGGCTGGACTTCGCGAGAAGGGACTGTGTCCGCTGGGACCCGGGTCCCACAGAGCTCGAACCCCCCTCCCCGTGAAGGCATCCGCGGCCTGTGGTCCTTGCTGTCCGCAAAAGGCATTCACCTGCGGAGAACCTGGGCCCAGGTGAGCGGGACCAGGCCCCACGGCAGGAGCCTAGGGAGGCCACTGGAGCCACGGGGGCCAGGGCTGGGCATTTTCCCGGGTGCCCTCTCTCGCCCGGGGAGTGCCCACGCCGTCCCTTGAGCCCCGCAGGACGCCTGCATCCCGCCATAAGCGGCCCACCTCCTCCATGGAGCACGGACACAGGGGGCCGTGGTGCGAGCAACTGGCCTACGTGGCGGCAAACCCGCAGACCCCTCCGTCCCGTCCCCGCCACTGCGAAGATCCCCCTGTTCTTCCATCCGTACAGGGGTCCCCCTTTACGGATGGAAGAACAGGGGGGAGGCGCCCAGGAGATGGCTTTTGTCCGAGCCGCGGCTGGGTGGTTTACGGGCCAAGAGGCGGGGCCGCGCAGGCGCAAGCAGGCCCCCCCACCACAAGCCTCCCTCCGGGCAACGTGCCCCCCCCCCCTTGAGATATCAGGCCAGGTTCACAGGGTCCCTGGGCTGGTGTCAGAGTTAACGGAAGCCCTCCCTGCCATCCAGAGGACCGTGCGTTTTCCCGTGGACCACACTTCCCAGCAGCTCTCCCACCCCCGCAGAGGCAGAGTGCCAGGGAAGAACTAGGGACCTGGGGCCGGGAAGAGGGGCCGGCCACGGTTCCGCGCCAGGTGGAGCGGGTCCCGGCGGGCGGGCGGGCGGGCTGGCGGGACCCTCCTCAACGGACCTGTTCTCCTGTGGGGAGTCTGGCCTGTGCCCCGCCTGGGAGGCTAAGAGCCTTGCTTCGCCTGCAACGCCCCCACCCTGCCACAAGGCGGCAGACTTGGGCCCAGCCGCTTCAACCCTCCAGTCTGTGCAGAAGCACCCAAAAATGGAGTGAGACCGCTGCGACCTCAGTCCCCCAGAGCTCGAACCCCCACCTCTGTGAGGGAATCGGCGGCCTCCTGTCCTTGGCGTCCGCAAAAGGCATTCACCTGCGGCGAACCAGGGCCTCGGGAGAGCAGGGCCAGGCCCCATGGTAGGAGCCCGGGGGAGGCAACGGCAGCCTCTGCGGCCAGGCCTCGGGCTCTCGCCGGGGCTCTCTCGGGGCACGGGCACCCTCTCTCGCCTAGAGAGTGCCCACGCCGTCCCTGGAGCCCCGCGAGACACCTGCTTCCCGTGATAAGAGGCCCCCTGCCTCCATGGAGCTTGGAACTCTGGGCCCGGGCTGCGCGTCACTGGGCTAAGTGGCTGGAGGCGCGCAGACCCCTCCGTCCCGACCGCCCCACTGCGAAGATCCCCCTGTTCCTCCATCCGTAAGGGGGTCGCCCCTTACGGATGGAGGAACAGGGGGGAGGCCCCCAGGAGATGGCATTTGTCAGAGCCGCCGCTGGCCGGTTTCGGGCCAAGACGCGGGACCCGGCAGGCAGAGGGCAGGCAGCCCCACCAGAAGCCTCCCTCGGGGCAACGGGCCCCACCCTGGACATATCAGGCCTGCTTCACAGAGTCCCTGGGGTCCTGTCCGTGGAACTGGAAGCTCTGCCCGCCACCCAGAGGTCCGTTCCTTTTCCCGTGGACCACACTTGCCAGCGCGTCTCCCACCCCGGCAGAGGCAGAGTGCCGGGGAAGAACTAGGGCCCCGGGGCCTCGATGAGGGGCGGGCCAGGGTTCCGCGCCTGGTGGGCAGGGGCCTGGGCGGGCCGGACCCACGCCCAGGGACCCCGTCTCCCGGGGGGACTCGGGCCTGAGACCTGCCTGGGGGGCTGAGAGTCTTTCTTGGCTCAAACGGCCCCACCCTGCCCCGAGGCGGCAAACCTGCACCGAGACGCTTCTACTCTCTAAAGTCTGGGCTGGACTTCGCGAGAAGGGACTGTGTCCGCTGGGACCCGGGTCCCACAGAGCTCGAACCCCCCTCCCGTGAAGGCATCCGCGGCCTGTGGTCCTTGCTGTCCGCAAAAGGCATTCACCTGCGGAGAACCTGGGCCCAGGTGAGCGGGACCAGGCCCCACGGCAGGAGCCTAGGGAGGCCACTGGAGCCACGGGGGCCAGGGCGGGGCATATTCCCGGGTGCCCTCTCTCGCCCGGGGAGTGCCCACGCCGTCCCTTGAGCCCCGCAGGACGCCTGCATCCCGCCATAAGCGGCCCACCTCCTCCATGGAGCACGGACACAGGGGGCCGTGGTGCGAGCAACTGGCCTACGTGGCGGCAAACCCGCAGACCCCTCCGTCCCGTCCCCGCCACTGCGAAGATCCCCCTGTTCTTCCATCCGTACAGGGGTCCCCCTTTACGGATGGAAGAACAGGGGGGAGGCGCCCAGGAGATGGCTTTTGTCCGAGCCGCGGCTGGGTGGTTTACGGGCCAAGAGGCGGGGCCGCGCAGGCGCAAGCAGGCCCCCCCACCACAAGCCTCCCTCCGGGCAACGTGCCCCCCCCCCCTTGAGATATCAGGCCAGGTTCACAGGGTCCCTGGGCTGGTGTCAGAGTTAACGGAAGCCCTCCCTGCCATCCAGAGGACCGTGCGTTTTCCCGTGGACCACACTTCCCAGCAGCTCTCCCACCCCCGCAGAGGCAGAGTGCCAGGGAAGAACTAGGGACCTGGGGCCGGGAAGAGGGGCCGGCCACGGTTCCGCGCCAGGTGGAGCGGGTCCCGGCGGGCGGGCGGAAGGGCGGGCGGGACCCTCGTCCACGGACCTGTTCTCCTGTGGGGAGTCTGGCCTGTGCCCCGCCTGGGAGGCTAAGAGCCTTGCTTCGCCTGCAACGCCCCCACCCTGCCACAAGGCGGCAGACTTGGGCCCAGCCGCTTCAACCCTCCAGTCTGTGCTGAAGCACCCAAAAATGGAGTGAGACCGCTGCGACCTCAGTCCCCCAGAGCTCGAACCCCCACCTCTGTGAGGGAATCGGCGGCCTCCTGTCCTTGGCGTCCGCAAAAGGCATTCACCTGCGGCGAACCAGGGCCTCGGGAGAGCAGGGCCAGGCCCCATGGTAGGAGCCCGGGGGAGGCAACGGCAGCCTCTGCGGCCAGGCCTCGGGCTCTCGCCGGGGCTCTCTCGGGGCACGGGCACCCTCTCTCGCCTAGAGAGTGCCCACGCCGTCCCTGGAGCCCCGCGAGACACCTGCTTCCCGTGATAAGAGGCCCCCTGCCTCCATGGAGCTTGGAACTCTGGGGCCGGGCTGCGGGTCACTGGGCTAAGTGGCTGGAGACGCGCAGACCCCTCCGTCCCGACCGCCCCACTGCGAAGATCCCCCTGTTCCTCCATCCGTAAGGGGGTCGCCCCTTACGGATGGAGGAACAGGGGGGAGGCCCCCAGGAGATGGCATTTGTCAGAGCCGCCGCTGGCCGGTTTCGGGCCAAGACGCGGGACCCGGCAGGCAGAGGGCAGGCAGCCCCACCAGAAGCCTCCCTCGGGGCAACGGGCCCCACCCCGGACATATCAGGCCCGCTTCACAGAGTCCCTGGGGTCCTGTCCGTGGAACTGGAAGCTCTGCCCGCCACCCAGAGGTCCGTTCCTTTTCCCGTGGACCACACTTGCCAGCGCGTCTCCCACCCCGGCAGAGGCAGAGTGCCAGGGAAGAACTAGGGCCCCGGGGCCTCGATGAGGGGCGGGCCAGGGTTCCGCGCCTGGTGGGCAGGGGCCCGGGCGGGCCGGACCCACGCCCAGGGACCCCGTCTCCCGGGGGGACTCGGGCCTGAGACCTGCCTGGGGGGCTGAGAGTCTTTCTTGGCTCAAACGGCCCCACCCTGCCCCGAGGCGGCAAACCTGCACCGAGACGCTTCTACTCTCTAAAGTCTGGGCTGGACTTCGCGAGAAGGGACTGTGTCCGCTGGGACCCGGGTCCCACAGAGCTCGAACCCCCCTCCCCGTGAAGGCATCCGCGGCCTGTGGTCCTTGCTGTCCGCAAAAGGCATTCACCTGCGGAGAACCTGGGCCCAGGTGAGCGGGACCAGGCCCCACGGCAGGAGCCTAGGGAGGCCACTGGAGCCACGGGGGCCAGGGCTGGGCATTTTCCCGGGTGCTCTCTCGGGTCCCGGGTGCCCTCTCTCGCCCGGGGAGCGCCCACGCCGTCCCTTGAGCCCCGCAGGAGGCCTGCATCCCGCCATAAGCGTCCCACCTCCTCCATGGAGCACGGACACAGGGGGCCGGGGTGCGAGCAACTGGCCTACGTGGCGGCAAAACCGCAGACCCCTCCGTCCCGTCCCCGCCACTGCGAAGATCCCCCTGTTCTTCCATCCGTAAAGGGGTCCCCCTTTACGGATGGAAGAACAGGGGGGAGGCGCCCAGGAGATGGCTTTTGTCCGAGCCGCGGCCGGGTGGTTTACGGGCCAAGAGGCGGGGCCGCGCAGGCGCAAGCAGGCCCCCCCACCACAAGCATCCCTCCGGGCAACGTGCCCCCCCACCCCCCCTTGAGATATCAGGCCAGGTTCACAGGGTCCCTGGGCTGGTGTCAGAGTTAACGGAAGCCCTCCCTGCCATCCAGAGGACCGTGCGTTTTCCCGTGGACCACACTTCCCAGCAGCTCTCCCACCCCCGCAGAGGCAGAGTGCCAGGGAAGAACTAGGGACCTGGGGCCGGGAAGAGGGGCCGGCCACGGTTCCGCGCCAGGTGGAGCGGGTCCCGGCGGGCGGGCGGGCGGGCGGGCGGGACCCTCGTCCACGGACCTGTTCTCCTGTGGGGAGTCTGGCCTGTGCCCCGCCTGGGAGGCTGAGAGCCTTGCTTCGCCTGCAACGCCCCCACCCTGCCACAAGGCGGCAGACTTGGGCCCAGCCGCTTCAACCCTCCAGTCTGTGCAGAAGCACCCAAAAATGGAGTGAGACCGCTGCGACCTCAGTCCCCCAGAGCTCGAACCCCCACCTCTGTGAGGGAATCGGCGGCCTCCTGTCCTTGGCGTCCGCAAAAGGCATTCACCTGCGGCGAACCAGGGCCTCGGGAGAGCAGGGCCAGGCCCCATGGTAGGAGCCCGGGGGAGGCAACGGCAGCCTCTGCGGCCAGGCCTCGGGCTCTCGCCGGGGCTCTCTCGGGGCACGGGCACCCTCTCTCGCCTAGAGAGTGCCCACGCCGTCCCTGGAGCCCCGCGAGACACCTGCTTCCCGTGATAAGAGGCCCCCTGCCTCCATGGAGCTTGGAACTCTGGTGCCGGGCTGCGGGTCACTGGGCTAAGTGGCTGGAGACGCGCAGACCCCTCCGTCCCGACCGCCCCACTGCGAAGATCCCCCTGTTCCTCCATCCGTAAGGGGGTCGCCCCTTACGGATGGAGGAACAGGGGGGAGGCCCCCAGGAGATGGCATTTGTCAGAGCCGCCGCTGGCCGGTTTCGGGCCAAGACGCGGGACCCGGCAGGCAGAGGGCAGGCAGCCCCACCAGAAGCCTCCCTCGGGGCAACGGGCCCCACCCTGGACATATCAGGCCTGCTTCACAGAGTCCCTGGGGTCCTGTCCGTGGAACTGGAAGCTCTGCCCGCCACCCAGAGGTCCGTTCCTTTTCCCGTGGACCACACTTGCCAGCGCGTCTCCCACCCCGGCAGAGGCAGAGTGCCGGGGAAGAACTAGGGCCCCGGGGCCTCGATGAGGGGCGGGCCAGGGTTCCGCGCCTGGTGGGCAGGGGCCCAGGCGGGCCGGACCCACGCCCAGGGACCCCGTCTCCCGGGGGGACTCGGGCCTGAGACCTGCCTGGGGGGCTGAGAGTCTTTCTTGGCTCAAACGGCCCCACCCTGCCCCGAGGCGGCAAACCTGCACCGAGACGCTTCTACTCTCTAAAGTCTGGGCTGGACTTCGCGAGAAGGGACTGTGTCCGCTGGGACCCGGGTCCCACAGAGCTCGAACCCCCCTCCCCGTGAAGGCATCCGCGGCCTGTGGTCCTTGCTGTCCGCAAAAGGCATTCACCTGCGGAGAACCTGGGCCCAGGTGAGCGGGACCAGGCCCCACGGCAGGAGCCTAGGGAGGCCACTGGAGCCACGGGGGCCAGGGCTGGGCATTTTCCCGGGTGCTCTCTCGGATCCCGGGTGCCCTCTCTCGCCCGGGGAGCGCCCACGCCGTCCCTTGAGCCCCGCAGGACGCCTGCATCCCGCCATAAGCGGCCCACCTCCTCCATGGAGCACGGACACAGGGGGCCGGGGTGCGAGCAACTGGCCTACGTGGCGGCAAACCCGCAGACCCCTCCGTCCCGTCCCCGCCACTGCGAAGATCCCCCTGTTCTTCCATCCGTAAAGGGGTCCCCCTTTACGGATGGAAGAACAGGGGGGAGGCGCCCAGGAGATGGCTTTTGTCCGAGCCGCGGCCGGGTGGTTTACGGGCCAAGAGGCGGGGCCGCGCAGGCGCAAGCAGGCCCCCCCACCACAAGCATCCCTCCGGGCAAGGTGCCCCCCCACCCCCCCTTGAGATATCAGGCCAGGTTCACAGGGTCCCTGGGCTGGTGTCAGAGTTAACGGAAGCCCTCCCTGCCATCCAGAGGACCGTGCGTTTTCCCGTGGACCACACTTCCCAGCAGCTCTCCCACCCCCGCAGAGGCAGACTGCCAGGGAAGAACTAGGGACCTGGGGCCGGGAAGAGGGGTCGGCCACGGTTCCGCGCCAGGTGGAGCGGGTCCCGGCGGGCGGGCGGGCGGGCGGGCGGGACCCTCGTCCACGGACCTGTTCTCCTGTGGGGAGTCTGGCCTGTGCCCCGCCTGGGAGGCTAAGAGCCTTGCTTCGCCTGCAACGCCCCCACCCTGCCACAAGGCGGCAGACTTGGGCCCAGCCGCTTCAACCCTCCAGTCTGTGCAGAAGCACCCAAAAATGGAGTGAGACCGCTGCGACCTCAGTCCCCGAGAGCTCGAACCCCCACCTCTGTGAGGGAATCGGCGGACTCCTGTCCTTGGCGTCCGCAAAAGGCATTCACCTGCGGCGAACCAGGGCCTCGGGAGAGCAGGGCCAGGCCCCATGGTAGGAGCCCTGGGGAGGCAACGGCAGCCTCTGCGGCCAGGCCTCGGGCTCTCGCCGGGGCTCTCTCGGGGCACGGGCACCCTCTCTCGCCTAGAGAGTGCCCACGCCGTCCCTGGAGCCCCGCGAGACACCTGCTTCCCGTGATAAGAGGCCCCCTGCCTCCATGGAGCTTGGAACTCTGGGGCCGGGCTGCGGGTCACTGGGCTAAGTGGCTGGAGACGCGCAGACCCCTCCGTCCCGACCGCCCCACTGCGAAGATCCCCCTGTTCCTCCATCCGTAAGGGGGTCGCCCCTTACGGATGGAGGAACAGGGGGGAGGCCCCCAGGAGATGGCATTTGTCAGAGCCGCCGCTGGCCGGTTTCGGGCCAAGACGCGGGACCCGGCAGGCAGAGGGCAGGCAGCCCCACCAGAAGCCTCCCTCGGGGCAACGGGCCCCACCCCGGACATATCAGGCCCGCTTCACAGAGTCCCTGGGGTCCTGTCCGTGGAACTGGAAGCTCTGCCCGC
This sequence comes from Desmodus rotundus, assembly GCF_022682495.2. NCBI lineage: Eukaryota > Metazoa > Chordata > Mammalia > Chiroptera > Phyllostomidae > Desmodus > Desmodus rotundus. The sequence continues at coordinate 12,349 of NW_026527512.1, forward strand.
CACCCAGAGGTCCGTTCCTTTTCCCGTGGACCACACTTGCCAGCGCGTCTCCCACCCCGGCAGAGGCAGAGTGCCGGGGAAGAACTAGGGCCCCGGGGCCTCGATGAGGGGCGGGCCAGGGTTCCGCGCCTGGTGGGCAGGGGCCCGGGCGGGCCGGACCCACGCCCAGGGACCCCGTCTCCCGGGGGGACTCGGGCCTGAGACCTGCCTGGGGGGCTGAGAGTCTTTCTTGGCTCAAACGGCCCCACCCTGCCCCGAGGCGGCCAACCTGCACCGAGACGCTTCTACTCTCTAAAGTCTGGGCTGGACGTCGCGAGAAGGGAATGTGTCCGCTGGGACCCGGGTCCCACAGAGCTCGAACCCCCCTCCCCGTGAAGGCATCCGCGGCCTGTGGTCCTTGCTGTCCGCAAAAGGCATTCACCTGCGGAGAACCTGGGTCCAGGTGAGCGGGACCAGGCCCCACGGCAGGAGCCTAGGGAGGCCACTGGAGCCACGGGGGCCAGGGCTGGGCATTTTCCCGGGTGCCCTCTCTCGCCCGGGGAGTGCCCACGCCGTCCCTTGAGCCCCTCAGGACGCCTGCATCCCGCCATAAGCGGCCCACCTCCTCCATGGAGCACGGACACAGGGGGCCGTGGTGCGAGCAACTGGCCTACGTGGCGGCAAACCCGCAGACCCCTCCGTCCCGTCCCCGCCACTGCGAAGATCCCCCTGTTCTTCCATCCGTACAGGGGTCCCCCTTTACGGATGGAAGAACAGGGGGGAGACGCCCAGGAGATGGCTTTTGTCCGAGCCGCGGCTGGGTGGTTTACGGGCCAAGAGGCGGGGCCGCGCAGGCGCAAGCAGGCCCCCCCACCACAAGCCTCCCTCCGGGCAACGTGCCCCCCCCCCCTTGAGATATCAGGCCAGGTTCACAGGGTCCCTGGGCTGGTGTCAGAGTTAACGGAAGCCCTCCCTGCCATCCAGAGGACCGTGCGTTTTCCCGTGGACCACACTTCCCAGCAGCTCTCCCACCCCCGCAGAGGCAGAGTGCCAGGGAAGAACTAGGGACCTGGGGCCGGGAAGAGGGGCCGGCCACGGTTCCGCGCCAGGTGGAGCGGGTCCCGGCGGGCGGGCGGGCGGGCGGGACCCTCGTCCACGGACCTGTTCTCCTGTGGGGAGTCTGGCCTGTGCCCCGCCTGGGAGGCTAAGAGCCTTGCTTCGCCTGCAACGCCCCCACCCTGCCACAAGGCGGCAGACTTGGGCCCAGCCGCTTCAACCCTCCAGTCTGTGCAGAAGCACCCAAAAATGGAGTGAGACCGCTGCGACCTCAGTCCCCCAGAGCTCGAACCCCCACCTCTGTGAGGGAATCGGCGGCCTCCTGTCCTTGGCGTCCGCAAAAGGCATTCACCTGCGGCGAACCAGGGCCTCGGGAGAGCAGGGCCAGGCCCCATGGTAGGAGCCCGGGGGAGGCAACGGCAGCCTCTGCGGCCAGGCCTCGGGCTCTCGCCGGGGCTCTCTCGGGGCACGGGCACCCTCTCTCGCCTAGAGAGTGCCCACGCCGTCCCTGGAGCCCCGCGAGACACCTGCTTCCCGTGATAAGAGGCCCCCTGCCTCCATGGAGCTTGGAACTCTGGGGCCGGGCTGCGGGTCACTGGGCTAAGTGGCTGGAGGCGCGCAGACCCCTCCGTCCCGACCGCCCCACTGCGAAGATCCCCCTGTTCCTCCATCCGTAAGGGGGTCGCCCCTTACGGATGGAGGAACAGGGGGGAGGCCCCCAGGAGATGGCATTTGTCAGAGCCGCCGCTGGCCGGTTTCGGGCCAAGACGCGGGACCCGGCAGGCAGAGGGCAGGCAGCCCCACCAGAAGCCTCCCTCGGGGCAACGGGCCCCACCCTGGACATATCAGGCCTGCTTCACAGAGTCCCTGGGGTCCTGTCCGTGGAACTGGAAGCTCTGCCCGCCACCCAGAGGTCCGTTCCTTTTCCCGTGGACCACAAGTGCCAGCGCGTCTCCCACCCCGGCAGAGGCAGAGTGCCGGGGAAGAACTAGGGCCCCGGGGCCTCGATGAGGGGCGGGCCAGGGTTCCGCGCCTGGTGGGCAGGGGCCCGGGCGGGCCGGACCCACGCCCAGGGACCCCGTCTCCCGGGGGGACTCGGGCCTGAGACCTGCCTGGGGGGCTGAGAGTCTTTCTTGGCTCAAACGGCCCCACCCTGCCCCGAGGCGGCAAACCTGCACCGAGACGCTTCTACTCTCTAAAGTCTGGGCTGGACTTCGCGAGAAGGGACTGTGTCCGCTGGGACCCGGGTCCCACAGAGCTCGAACCCCCCTCCCCGTGAAGGCATCCGCGGCCTGTGGTCCTTGCTGTCCGCAAAAGGCATTCACCTGCGGAGAACCTGGGCCCAGGTGAGCGGGACCAGGCCCCACGGCAGGAGCCTAGGGAGGCCACTGGAGCCACGGGGGCCAGGGCTGGGCATTTTCCCGGGTGCCCTCTCTCGCCCGGGGAGTGCCCACGCCGTCCCTTGAGCCCCGCAGGACGCCTGCATCCCGCCATAAGCGGCCCACCTCCTCCATGGAGCACGGACACAGGGGGCCGTGGTGCGAGCAACTGGCCTACGTGGCGGCAAACCCGCAGACCCCTCCGTCCCGTCCCCGCCACTGCGAAGATCCCCCTGTTCTTCCATCCGTACAGGGGTCCCCCTTTACGGATGGAAGAACAGGGGGGAGGCGCCCAGGAGATGGCTTTTGTCCGAGCCGCGGCTGGGTGGTTTACGGGCCAAGAGGCGGGGCCGCGCAGGCGCAAGCAGGCCCCCCCACCACAAGCCTCCCTCCGGGCAACGTGCCCCCCCCCCCTTGAGATATCAGGCCAGGTTCACAGGGTCCCTGGGCTGGTGTCAGAGTTAACGGAAGCCCTCCCTGCCATCCAGAGGACCGTGCGTTTTCCCGTGGACCACACTTCCCAGCAGCTCTCCCACCCCCGCAGAGGCAGAGTGCCAGGGAAGAACTAGGGACCTGGGGCCGGGAAGAGGGGCCGGCCACGGTTCCGCGCCAGGTGGAGCGGGTCCCGGCGGGCGGGCGGGCGGGCTGGCGGGACCCTCCTCAACGGACCTGTTCTCCTGTGGGGAGTCTGGCCTGTGCCCCGCCTGGGAGGCTAAGAGCCTTGCTTCGCCTGCAACGCCCCCACCCTGCCACAAGGCGGCAGACTTGGGCCCAGCCGCTTCAACCCTCCAGTCTGTGCAGAAGCACCCAAAAATGGAGTGAGACCGCTGCGACCTCAGTCCCCCAGAGCTCGAACCCCCACCTCTGTGAGGGAATCGGCGGCCTCCTGTCCTTGGCGTCCGCAAAAGGCATTCACCTGCGGCGAACCAGGGCCTCGGGAGAGCAGGGCCAGGCCCCATGGTAGGAGCCCGGGGGAGGCAACGGCAGCCTCTGCGGCCAGGCCTCGGGCTCTCGCCGGGGCTCTCTCGGGGCACGGGCACCCTCTCTCGCCTAGAGAGTGCCCACGCCGTCCCTGGAGCCCCGCGAGACACCTGCTTCCCGTGATAAGAGGCCCCCTGCCTCCATGGAGCTTGGAACTCTGGGCCCGGGCTGCGCGTCACTGGGCTAAGTGGCTGGAGGCGCGCAGACCCCTCCGTCCCGACCGCCCCACTGCGAAGATCCCCCTGTTCCTCCATCCGTAAGGGGGTCGCCCCTTACGGATGGAGGAACAGGGGGGAGGCCCCCAGGAGATGGCATTTGTCAGAGCCGCCGCTGGCCGGTTTCGGGCCAAGACGCGGGACCCGGCAGGCAGAGGGCAGGCAGCCCCACCAGAAGCCTCCCTCGGGGCAACGGGCCCCACCCTGGACATATCAGGCCTGCTTCACAGAGTCCCTGGGGTCCTGTCCGTGGAACTGGAAGCTCTGCCCGCCACCCAGAGGTCCGTTCCTTTTCCCGTGGACCACAAGTGCCAGCGCGTCTCCCACCCCGGCAGAGGCAGAGTGCCGGGGAAGAACTAGGGCCCCGGGGCCTCGATGAGGGGCGGGCCAGGGTTCCGCGCCTGGTGGGCAGGGGCCCGGGCGGGCCGGACCCACGCCCAGGGACCCCGTCTCCCGGGGGGACTCGGGCCTGAGACCTGCCTGGGGGGCTGAGAGTCTTTCTTGGCTCAAACGGCCCCACCCTGCCCCGAGGCGGCAAACCTGCACCGAGACGCTTCTACTCTCTAAAGTCTGGGCTGGACTTCGCGAGAAGGGACTGTGTCCGCTGGGACCCGGGTCCCACAGAGCTCGAACCCCCCTCCCCGTGAAGGCATCCGCGGCCTGTGGTCCTTGCTGTCCGCAAAAGGCATTCACCTGCGGAGAACCTGGGCCCAGGTGAGCGGGACCAGGCCCCACGGCAGGAGCCTAGGGAGGCCACTGGAGCCACGGGGGCCAGGGCTGGGCATTTTCCCGGGTGCTCTCTCGGGTCCCGGGTGCCCTCTCTCGCCCGGGGAGCGCCCACGCCGTCCCTTGAGCCCCGCAGGAGGCCTGCATCCCGCCATAAGCGTCCCACCTCCTCCATGGAGCACGGACACAGGGGGCCGGGGTGCGAGTAACTGGCCTACGTGGCGGCAAACCCGCAGACCCCTCCGTCCCGTCCCCGCCACTGCGAAGATCCCCCTGTTCTTCCATCCGTAAAGGGGTCCCCCTTTACGGATGGAAGAACAGGGGGGAGGCGCCCAGGAGATGGCTTATGTCTGAGCCGCGGGCGGGTGGTTTACGGGCCAAGAGGCGGGGCCGCGCAGGCGCAAGCAGGCCCCCCCACCACAAGCATCCCTCCGGGCAACGTGCCCCCCCACCCCCCCTTGAGATATCAGGCCAGGTTCACAGGGTCCCTGGGCTGGTGTCAGAGTTAACGGAAGCCCTCCCTGCCATCCAGAGGACCGTGCGTTTTCCCGTGGACCACACTTCCCAGCAGCTCTCCCACCCCCGCAGAGGCAGAGTGCCAGGGAAGAACTAGGGACCTGGGGCCGGGAAGAGGGGCCGGCCACGGTTCCGCGCCAGGTGGAGCGGGTCCCGGCGGGCGGGCGGGCGGGCTGGCGGGACCCTCCTCAACGGACCTGTTCTCCTGTGGGGAGTCTGGCCTGTGCCCCGCCTGGGAGGCTAAGAGCCTTGCTTCGCCTGCAACGCCCCCACCCTGCCACAAGGCGGCAGACTTGGGCCCAGCCGCTTCAACCCTCCAGTCTGTGCAGAAGCACCCAAAAATGGAGTGAGACCGCTGCGACCTCAGTCCCCCAGAGCTCGAACCCCCACCTCTGTGAGGGAATCGGCGGCCTCCTGTCCTTGGCGTCCGCAAAAGGCATTCACCTGCGGCGAACCAGGGCCTCGGGAGAGCAGGGCCAGGCCCCATGGTAGGAGCCCGGGGGAGGCAACGGCAGCCTCTGCGGCCAGGCCTCGGGCTCTCGCCGGGGCTCTCTCGGGGCACGGGCACCCTCTCTCGCCTAGAGAGTGCCCACGCCGTCCCTGGAGCCCCGCGAGACACCTGCTTCCCGTGATAAGAGGCCCCCTGCCTCCATGGAGCTTGGAACTCTGGGCCCGGGCTGCGCGTCACTGGGCTAAGTGGCTGGAGGCGCGCAGACCCCTCCGTCCCGACCGCCCCACTGCGAAGATCCCCCTGTTCCTCCATCCGTAAGGGGGTCGCCCCTTACGGATGGAGGAACAGGGGGGAGGCCCCCAGGAGATGGCATTTGTCAGAGCCGCCGCTGGCCGGTTTCGGGCCAAGACGCGGGACCCGGCAGGCAGAGGGCAGGCAGCCCCACCAGAAGCCTCCCTCGGGGCAACGGGCCCCACCCTGGACATATCAGGCCTGCTTCACAGAGTCCCTGGGGTCCTGTCCGTGGAACTGGAAGCTCTGCCCGCCACCCAGAGGTCCGTTCCTTTTCCCGTGGACCACACTTGCCAGCGCGTCTCCCACCCCGGCAGAGGCAGAGTGCCGGGGAAGAACTAGGGCCCCGGGGCCTCGATGAGGGGCGGGCCAGGGTTCCGCGCCTGGTGGGCAGGGGCCCGGGCGGGCCGGACCCACGCCCAGGGACCCCGTCTCCCGGGGGGACTCGGGCCTGAGACCTGCCTGGGGGGCTGAGAGTCTTTCTTGGCTCAAACGGCCCCACCCTGCCCCGAGGCGGCAAACCTGCACCGAGACGCTTCTACTCTCTAAAGTCTGGGCTGGACTTCGCGAGAAGGGACTGTGTCCGCTGGGACCCGGGTCCCACAGAGCTCGAACCCCCCTCCCGTGAAGGCATCCGCGGCCTGTGGTCCTTGCTGTCCGCAAAAGGCATTCACCTGCGGAGAACCTGGGCCCAGGTGGGCGGGACCAGGCCCCACGGCAGGAGCCTAGGGAGGCCACTGGAGCCACGGGGGCCAGGGCGGGGCATTTTCCCGGGTGCTCTCTCGGGTCCCGGGTGCCCTCTCTCGCCCGGGGAGTGCCCACGCCGTCCCTTGAGCCCCGCAGGACGCCTTCATCCCGCCATAAGCGGCCCACCTCCTCCATGGAGCACGGACACAGGGGGCCGGGGTGCGAGCAACTGGCCTACGTTGCGGCAAACCCGCAGACGCCTCCGTCCCGTCCCCGCCACTGCGAAGATCCCCCTGTTCTTCCATCCGTAAAGGGGTCCCCCTTTACGGATGGAAGAACAGGGGGGAGGCGCCCAGGAGATGGCTTTTGTCCGAGCCGCGGCCGGGTGGTTTACGGGCCAAGAGGCGGGGCCGCGCAGGCGCAAGCAGGCCCCCCCACCGCAAGCATCCCTCCGGGCAACGTGCCCCCCCCCGCCCCCCCTTGAGATATCAGGCCAGGTTCACAGGGTCCCTGGGCTGGTGTCAGAGTTAACGGAAGCCCTCCCTGCCATCCAGAGGACCGTGCGTTTTCCCGTGGACCACACTTCCCAGCAGCTCTCCCACCCCCGCAGAGGCAGAGTGCCAGGGAAGAACTAGGGACCTGGGGCCGGGAAGAGGGGCCGGCCACGGTTCCGCGCCAGGTGGAGCGGGTCCCGGCGGGCGGGCGGGCGGGCGGGACCCTCGTCCACGGACCTGTTCTCCTGTGGGGAGTCTGGCCTGTGCCCCGCCTGGGAGGCTAAGAGCCTTGCTTCGCCTGCAACGCCCCCACCCTGCCACAAGGCGGCAGACTTGGGCCCAGCCGCTTCAACCCTCCAGTCTGTGCAGAAGCACCCAAAAATGGAGTGAGACCGCTGCGACCTCAGTCCCCCAGAGCTCGAACCCCCACCTCTGTGAGGGAATCGGCGGCCTCCTGTCCTTGGCGTCCGCAAAAGGCATTCACCTGCGGCGAACCAGGGCCTCGGGAGAGCAGGGCCAGGCCCCATGGTAGGAGCCCGGGGGAGGCAACGGCAGCCTCTGTGGCCAGGCCTCGGGCTCTCGCCGGGGCTCTCTCGGGGCACGGGCACCCTCTCTCGCCTAGAGAGTGCCCACGCCGTCCCTGGAGCCCCGCGAGACACCTGCTTCCCGTGATAAGAGGCCCCCTGCCTCCATGGAGCTTGGAACTCTGGGGCCGGGCTGCGGGTCACTGGGCTAAGTGGCTGGAGACGCGCAGACCCCTCCGTCCCGACCGCCCCACTGCGAAGATCCCCCTGTTCCTCCATCCGTAAGGGGGTCGCCCCTTACGGATGGAGGAACAGGGGGGAGGCCCCCAGGAGATGGCATTTGTCAGAGCCGCCGCTGGCCGGTTTCGGGCCAAGACGCGGGACCCGGCAGGCAGAGGGCAGGCAGCCCCACCAGAAGCCTCCCTCGGGGCAACGGGCCCCACCCCGGACATATCAGGCCCGCTTCACAGAGTCCCTGGGGTCCTGTCCGTGGAACTGGAAGCTCTGCCCGCCACCCAGAGGTCCGTTCCTTTTCCCGTGGACCACACTTGCCAGCGCGTCTCCCACCCCGGCAGAGGCAGAGTGCCAGGGAAGAACTAGGGCCCCGGGGCCTCGATGAGGGGCGGGCCAGGGTTCCGCGCCTGGTGGGCAGGGGCCCGGGCGGGCCGGACCCACGCCCAGGGACCCCGTCTCCCGGGGGGACTCGGGCCTGAGACCTGCCTGGGGGGCTGAGAGTCTTTCTTGGCTCAAACGGCCCCACCCTGCCCCGAGGCGGCAAACCTGCACCGAGACGCTTCTACTCTCTAAAGTCTGGGCTGGACTTCGCGAGAAGGGACTGTGTCCGCTGGGACCCGGGTCCCACAGAGCTCGAACCCCCCTCCCCGTGAAGGCATCCGCGGCCTGTGGTCCTTGCTGTCCGCAAAAGGCATTCACCTGCGGAGAACCTGGGCCCAGGTGGGCGGGACCAGGCCCCACGGCAGGAGCCTAGGGAGGCCACTGGAGCCACGGGGGCCAGGGCGGGGCATTTTCCCGGGTGCTCTCTCGGGTCCCGGGTGCCCTCTCTCGCCCGGGGAGTGCCCACGCCGTCCCTTGAGCCCCGCAGGACGCCTGCATCCCGCCATAAGCGGCCCACCTCCTCCATGGAGCACGGACACAGGGGGCCGGGGTGCGAGCAACTGGCCTACGTGGCGGCAAACCCGCAGACCCCTCCGTCCCGTCCCCGCCACTGCGAAGATCCCCCTGTTCTTCCATCCGTAAAGGGGTCCCCCTTTACGGATGGAAGAACAGGGGGGAGGCGCCCAGGAGATGGCTTTTGTCCGAGCCGCGGCCGGGTGGTTTACGGGCCAAGAGGCGGGGCCGCGCAGGCGCAAGCAGGCCCCCCCACCGCAAGCATCCCTCCGCGCAACGTGCCCCCCCCCCCGCCCCCCCTTGAGATATCAGGCCAGGTTCACAGGGTCCCTGGGCTGGTGTCAGAGTTAACGGAAGCCCTCCCTGCCATCCAGAGGACCGTGCGTTTTCCCGTGGACCACACTTCCCAGCAGCTCTCCCACCCCCGCAGAGGCAGAGTGCCAGGGAAGAACTAGGGACCTGGGGCCGGGAAGAGGGGCCGGCCACGGTTCCGCGCCAGGTGGAGCGGGTCCCGGCGGGCGGGCGGGCGGGCGGGACCCTCGTCCACGGACCTGTTCTCCTGTGGGGAGTCTGGCCTGTGCCCCGCCTGGGAGGCTAAGAGCCTTGCTTCGCCTGCAACGCCCCCACCCTGCCACAAGGCGGCAGACTTGGGCCCAGCCGCTTCAACCCTCCAGTCTGTGCAGAAGCACCCAAAAATGGAGTGAGACCGCTGCGACCTCAGTCCCCCAGAGCTCGAACCCCCACCTCTGTGAGGGAATCGGCGGCCTCCTGTCCTTGGCGTCCGCAAAAGGCATTCACCTGCGGCGAACCAGGGCCTCGGGAGAGCAGGGCCAGGCCCCATGGTAGGAGCCCGGGGGAGGCAACGGCAGCCTCTGCGGCCAGGCCTCGGGCTCTCGCCGGGGCTCTCTCGGGGCACGGGCACCCTCTCTCGCCTAGAGAGTGCCCACGCCGTCCCTGGAGCCCCGCGAGACACCTGCTTCCCGTGATAAGAGGCCCCCTGCCTCCATGGAGCTTGGAACTCTGGGGCCGGGCTGCGGGTCACTGGGCTAAGTGGCTGGAGACGCGCAGACCCCTCCGTCCCGACCGCCCCACTGCGAAGATCCCCCTGTTCCTCCATCCGTAAGGGGGTCGCCCCTTACGGATGGAGGAACAGGGGGGAGGCCCCCAGGAGATGGCATTTGTCAGAGCCGCCGCTGGCCGGTTTCGGGCCAAGACGCGGGACCCGGCAGGCTGAGGGCAGGCAGCTCCACCAGAAGCCTCCCTCGGGGCAACGGGCCCCACCCCGGACATATCAGGCCCGCTTCACAGAGTCCCTGGGGTCCTGTCCGTGGAACTGGAAGCTCTGCCCGCCACCCAGAGGTCCGTTCCTTTTCCCGTGGACCACACTTGCCAGCGCGTCTCCCACCCCGGCAGAGGCAGAGTGCCAGGGAAGAACTAGGGCCCCGGGGCCTCGATGAGGGGCGGGCCAGGGTTCCGCGCCTGGTGGGCAGGGGCCCGGGCGGGCCGGACCCACGCCCAGGGACCCCGTCTCCCGGGGGGACTCGGGCCTGAGACCTGCCTGGGGGGCTGAGAGTCTTTTTTGGCTCAAACGGCCCCACCCTGCCCCGAGGCGGCAAACCTGCACCGAGACGCTTCTTCTCTCTAAAGTCTGGGCTGGACTTCGCGAGAAGGGACTGTGTCCGCTGGGACCCGGGTCCCACAGAGCTCGAACCCCCCTCCCCGTGAAGGCATCCGCGGCCTGTGGTCCTTGCTGTCCGCAAAAGGCATTCACCTGCGGAGAACCTGGGCCCAGGTGGGCGGGACCAGGCCCCACGGCAGGAGCCTAGGGAGGCCACTGGAGCCACGGGGGCCAGGGCGGGGCATTTTCCCGGGTGCTCTCTCGGGTCCCGGGTGCCCTCTCTCGCCCGGGGAGTGCCCACGCCGTCCCTTGAGCCCCGCAGGACGCCTGCATCCCGCCATAAGCGGCCCACCTCCTCCATGGAGCACGGACACAGGGGGCCGGGGTGCGAGCAACTGGCCTACGTGGCGGCAAACCCGCAGACCCCTCCGTCCCGTCCCCGCCACTGCGAAGATCCCCCTGTTCTTCCATCCGTAAAGGGGTCCCCCTTTACGGATGGAAGAACAGGGGGGAGGCGCCCAGGAGATGGCTTTTGTCCGAGCCGCGGCCGGGTGGTTTACGGGCCAAGAGGCGGGGCCGCGCAGGCGCAAGCAGGCCCCCCCACCGCAAGCATCCCTCCGGGCAACGTGCCCCCCCCCGCCCCCCCTTGAGATATCAGGCCAGGTTCACAGGGTCCCTGGGCTGGTGTCAGAGTTAACGGAAGCCCTCCCTGCCATCCAGAGGACCGTGCGTTTTCCCGTGGACCACACTTCCCAGCAGCTCTCCCACCCCCGCAGAGGCAGAGTGCCAGGGAAGAACTAGGGACCTGGGGCCGGGAAGAGGGGCCGGCCACGGTTCCGCGCCAGGTGGAGCGGGTCCCGGCGGGCGGGCGGGCGGGCGGGACCCTCGTCCACGGACCTGTTCTCCTGTGGGGAGTCTGGCCTGTGCCCCGCCTGGGAGGCTAAGAGCCTTGCTTCGCCTGCAACGCCCCCACCCTGCCACAAGGCGGCAGACTTGGGCCCAGCCGCTTCAACCCTCCAGTCTGTGCAGAAGCACCCAAAAATGGAGTGAGACCGCTGCGACCTCAGTCCCCCAGAGCTCGAACCCCCACCTCTGTGAGGGAATCGGCGGCCTCCTGTCCTTGGCGTCCGCAAAAGGCATTCACCTGCGGCGAACCAGGGCCTCGGGAGAGCAGGGCCAGGCCCCATGGTAGGAGCCCGGGGGAGGCAACGGCAGCCTCTGCGGCCAGGCCTCGGGCTCTCGCCGGGGCTCTCTCGGGGCACGGGCACCCTCTCTCGCCTAGAGAGTGCCCACGCCGTCCCTGGAGCCCCGCGAGACACCTGCTTCCCGTGATAAGAGGCCCCCTGCCTCCATGGAGCTTGGAACTCTGGGGCCGGGCTGCGGGTCACTGGGCTAAGTGGCTGGAGACGCGCAGACCCCTCCGTCCCGACCGCCCCACTGCGAAGATCCCCCTGTTCCTCCATCCGTAAGGGGGTCGCCCCTTACGGATGGAGGAACAGGGGGGAGTTCCCCAGGAGATGGCATTTGTCAGAGCCGCCGCTGGCCGGTTTCGGGCCAAGACGCGGGACCCGGCAGGCAGAGGGCAGGCAGCCCCACCAGAAGCCTCCCTCGGGGCAACGGGCCCCACCCCGGACATATCAGGCCCGCTTCACAGAGTCCCTGGGGTCCTGTCCGTGGAACTGGAAGCTCTGCCCGCCACCCAGAGGTCCGTTCCTTTTCCCGTGGACCACACTTGCCAGCGCGTCTCCCACCCCGGCAGAGGCAGAGTGCCAGGGAAGAACTAGGGCCCCGGGGCCTCGATGAGGGGCGGGCCAGGGTTCCGCGCCTGGTGGGCAGGGGCCCGGGCGGGCCGGACCCACGCCCAGGGACCCCGTCTCCCGGGGGGACTCGGGCCTGAGACCTGCCTGGGGGGCTGAGAGTCTTTCTTGGCTCAAACGGCCCCACCCTGCCCCGAGGCGGCAAACCTGCACCTAGACGCTTCTACTCTCTAAAGTCTGGGCTGGACTTCGCGAGAAGGGACTGTGTCCGCTGGGACCCGGGTCCCACAGAGCTCGAACCCCCCTCCCCGTGAAGGCATCCGCGGCCTGTGGTCCTTGCTGTCCGCAAAAGGCATTCACCTGCGGAGAACCTGGGCCCAGGTGGGCGGGACCAGGCCCCACGGCAGGAGCCTAGGGAGGCCACTGGAGCCACGGGGGCCAGGGCGGGGCATTTTCCCGGGTGCTCTCTCGGGTCCCGGGTGCCCTCTCTCGCCCGGGGAGTGCCCACGCCGTCCCTTGAGCCCCGCAGGACGCCTGCATCCCGCCATAAGCGGCCCACCTCCTCCATGGAGCACGGACACAGGGGGCCGGGGTGCGAGCAACTGGCCTACGTGGCGGCAAACCCGCAGACCCCTCCGTCCCGTCCCCGCCACTGCGAAGATCCCCCTGTTCTTCCATCCGTAAAGGGGTCCCCCTTTACGGATGGAAGAACAGGGGGGAGGCGCCCAGGAGATGGCTTTTGTCCGAGCCGCGGCCGGGTGGTTTACGGGCCAAGAGGCGGGGCCGCGCAGGCGCAAGCAGGCCCCCCCACCGCAAGCATCCCTCCGGGCAACGTGCCCCCCCCCGCCCCCCCTTGAGATATCAGGCCAGGTTCACAGGGTCCCTGGGCTGGTGTCAGAGTTAACGGAAGCCCTCCCTGCCATCCAGAGGACCGTGCGTTTTCCCGTGGACCACACTTCCCAGCAGCTCTCCCACCCCCGCAGAGGCAGAGTGCCAGGGAAGAACTAGGGACCTGGGGCCGGGAAGAGGGGCCGGCCACGGTTCCGCGCCAGGTGGAGCGGGTCCCGGCGGGCGGGCGGGCGGGCGGGACCCTCGTCCACGGACCTGTTCTCCTGTGGGGAGTCTGGCCTGTGCCCCGCCTGGGAGGCTAAGAGCCTTGCTTCGCCTGCAACGCCCCCACCCTGCCACAAGGCGGCAGACTTGGGCCCAGCCGCTTCAACCCTCCAGTCTGTGCAGAAGCACCCAAAAATGGAGTGAGACCGCTGCGACCTCAGTCCCCCAGAGCTCGAACCCCCACCTCTGTGAGGGAATCGGCGGCCTCCTGTCCTTGGCGTCCGCAAAAGGCATTCACCTGCGGCGAACCAGGGCCTCGGGAGAGCAGGGCCAGGCCCCATGGTAGGAGCCCGGGGGAGGCAACGGCAGCCTCTGCGGCCAGGCCTCGGGCTCTCGCCGGGGCTCTCTCGGGGCACGGGCACCCTCTCTCGCCTAGAGAGTGCCCACGCCGTCCCTGGAGCCCCGCGAGACACCTGCTTCCCGTGATAAGAGGCCCCCTGCCTCCATGGAGCTTGGAACTCTGGGGCCGGGCTGCGGGTCACTGGGCTAAGTGGCTGGAGACGCGCATACCCCTCCGTCCCGACAGCCCCACTGCGAAGATCCCCCTGTTCCTCCATCCGTAAGGGGGTCGCCCCTTACGGATGGAGGAACAGGGGGGAGGCCCCCAGGAGATGGCATTTGTCAGAGCCGCCGCTGGCCGGTTTCGGGCCAAGACGCGGGACCCGGCAGGCAGAGGGCAGGCAGCCCCACCAGAAGCCTCCCTCGGGGCAACGGGCCCCACCCCGGACATATCAGGCCCGCTTCACAGAGTCCCTGGGGTCCTGTCCGTGGAACTGGAAGCTCTGCCCGCCACCCAGAGGTCCGTTCCTTTTCCCGTGGACCACACTTGCCAGCGCGTCTCCCACCCCGGCAGAGGCAGAGTGCCAGGGAAGAACTAGGGCCCCGGGGCCTCGATGAGGGGCGGGCCAGGGTTCCGCGCCTGGTGGGCAGGGGCCCGGGCGGGCCGGACCCACGCCCAGGGACCCCGTCTCCCGGGGGGACTCGGGCCTGAGACCTGCCTGGGGGGCTGAGAGTCTTTCTTGGCTCAAACGGCCCCACCCTGCCCCGAGGCGGCAAACCTGCACCGAGACGCTTCTACTCTCTAAAGTCTGGGCTGGACTTCGCGAGAAGGGACTGTGTCCGCTGGGACCCGGGTCCCACAGAGCTCGAACCCCCCTCCCCGTGAAGGCATCCGCGGCCTGTGGTCCTTGCTGTCCGCAAAAGGCATTCACCTGCGGAGAACCTGGGCCCAGGTGAGCGGGACCAGGCCCCACGGCAGGAGCCTAGGGAGGCCACTGGAGCCACGGGGGCCAGGGCGGGGCATTTTCCCGGGTGCTCTCTCGGGTCCCGGGTGCCCTCTCTCGCCCGGGGAGTGCCCACGCCGTCCCTTGAGCCCCGCAGGACGCCTGCATCCCGCCATAAGCGGCCCACCTCCTCCATGGAGCACGGACACAGGGGGCCGGGGTGCGAGCAACTGGCCTACGTGGCGGCAAACCCGCAGACCCCTCCGTCCCGTCCCCGCCACTGCGAAGATCCCCCTGTTCTTCCATCCGTAAAGGGGTCCCCCTTTACGGATGGAAGAACAGGGGGGAGGCGCCCAGGAGATGGCTTTTGTCCGAGCCGCGGCCGGGTGGTTTACGGGCCAAGAGGCGGGGCCGCGCAGGCGCAAGCAGGCCCCCCCACCGCAAGCATCCCTCCGGGCAACGTGCCCCCCCCCGCCCCCCCTTGAGATATCAGGCCAGGTTCACAGGGTCCCTGGGCTGGTGTCAGAGTTAACGGAAGCCCTCCCTGCCATCCAGAGGACCGTGCGTTTTCCCGTGGACCACACTTCCCAGCAGCTCTCCCACCCCCGCAGAGGCAGAGTGCCAGGGAAGAACTAGGGACCTGGGGCCGGGAAGAGGGGCCGGCCACGGTTCCGCGCCAGGTGGAGCGGGTCCCGGCGGGCGGGCGGGCGGGCGGGACCCTCGTCCACGGACCTGTTCTCCTGTGGGGAGTCTGGCCTGTGCCCCGCCTGGGAGGCTAAGAGCCTTGCTTCGCCTGCAACGCCCCCACCCTGCCACAAGGCGGCAGACTTGGGCCCAGCCGCTTCAACCCTCCAGTCTGTGCAGAAGCACCCAAAAATGGAGTGAGACCGCTGCGACCTCAGTCCCCCAGAGCTCGAACCCCCACCTCTGTGAGGGAATCGGCGGCCTCCTGTCCTTGGCGTCCGCAAAAGGCATTCACCTGCGGCGAACCAGGGCCTCGGGAGAGCAGGGCCAGGCCCCATGGTAGGAGCCCGGGGGAGGCAACGGCAGCCTCTGCGGCCAGGCCTCGGGCTCTCGCCGGGGCTCTCTCGGGGCACGGGCACCCTCTCTCGCCTAGAGAGTGCCCACGCCGTCCCTGGAGCCCCGCGAGACACCTGCTTCCCGTGATAAGAGGCCCCCTGCCTCCATGGAGCTTGGAACTCTGGGGCCGGGCTGCGGGTCACTGGGCTAAGTGGCTGGAGACGCGCAGACCCCTCCGTCCCGACCGCCCCACTGCGAAGATCCCCCTGTTCCTCCATCCGTAAGGGGGTCGCCCCTTACGGATGGAGGAACAGGGGGGAGTTCCCCAGGAGATGGCATTTGTCAGAGCCGCCGCTGGCCGGTTTCGGGCCAAGACGCGGGACCCGGCAGGCAGAGGGCAGGCAGCCCCACCAGAAGCCTCCCTCGGGGCAACGGGCCCCACCCCGGACATATCAGGCCCGCTTCACAGAGTCCCTGGGGTCCTGTCCGTGGAACTGGAAGCTCTGCCCGCCACCCAGAGGTCCGTTCCTTTTCCCGTGGACCACACTTGCCAGCGCGTCTCCCACCCCGGCAGAGGCAGAGTGCCAGGGAAGAACTAGGGCCCCGGGGCCTCGATGAGGGGCGGGCCAGGGTTCCGCGCCTGGTGGGCAGGGGCCCGGGCGGGCCGGACCCACGCCCAGGGACCCCGTCTCCCGGGGGGACTCGGGCCTGAGACCTGCCTGGGGGGCTGAGAGTCTTTCTTGGCTCAAACGGCCCCACCCTGCCCCGAGGCGGCAAACCTGCACCTAGACGCTTCTACTCTCTAAAGTCTGGGCTGGACTTCGCGAGAAGGGACTGTGTCCGCTGGGACCCGGGTCCCACAGAGCTCGAACCCCCCTCCCCGTGAAGGCATCCGCGGCCTGTGGTCCTTGCTGTCCGCAAAAGGCATTCACCTGCGGAGAACCTGGGCCCAGGTGGGCGGGACCAGGCCCCACGGCAGGAGCCTAGGGAGGCCACTGGAGCCACGGGGGCCAGGGCGGGGCATTTTCCCGGGTGCTCTCTCGGGTCCCGGGTGCCCTCTCTCGCCCGGGGAGTGCCCACGCCGTCCCTTGAGCCCCGCAGGACGCCTGCATCCCGCCATAAGCGGCCCACCTCCTCCATGGAGCACGGACACAGGGGGCCGGGGTGCGAGCAACTGGCCTACGTGGCGGCAAACCCGCAGACCCCTCCGTCCCGTCCCCGCCACTGCGAAGATCCCCCTGTTCTTCCATCCGTAAAGGGGTCCCCCTTTACGGATGGAAGAACAGGGGGGAGGCGCCCAGGAGATGGCTTTTGTCCGAGCCGCGGCCGGGTGGTTTACGGGCCAAGAGGCGGGGCCGCGCAGGCGCAAGCAGGCCCCCCCACCGCAAGCATCCCTCCGGGCAACGTGCCCCCCCCCCGCCCCCCCTTGAGATATCAGGCCAGGTTCACAGGGTCCCTGGGCTGGTGTCAGAGTTAACGGAAGCCCTCCCTGCCATCCAGAGGACCGTGCGTTTTCCCGTGGACCACACTTCCCAGCAGCTCTCCCACCCCCGCAGAGGCAGAGTGCCAGGGAAGAACTAGGGACCTGGGGCCGGGAAGAGGGGCCGGCCACGGTTCCGCGCCAGGTGGAGCGGGTCCCGGCGGGCGGGCGGGCGGGCGGGCGGGACCCTCGTCCACGGACCTGTTCTCCTGTGGGGAGTCTGGCCTGTGCCCCGCCTGGGAGGCTGAGAGCCTTGCTTCGCCTGCAACGCCCCCACCCTGCCACAAGGCGGCAGACTTGGGCCCAGCCGCTTCAACCCTCCAGTCTGTGCAGAAGCACCCAAAAATGGAGTGAGACCGCTGCGACCTCAGTCCCCGAGAGCTCGAACCCCCACCTCTGTGAGGGAATCGGCGGCCTCCTGTCCTTGGCGTCCGCAAAAGGCATTCACCTGCGGCGAACCAGGGCCTCGGGAGAGCAGGGCCAGGCCCCATGGTAGGAGCCCGGGGGAGGCAACGGCAGCCTCTGCGGCCAGGCCTCGGGCTCTCGCCGGGGCTCTCTCGGGGCACGGGCACCCTCTCTCGCCTAGAGAGTGCCCACGCCGTCCCTGGAGCCCCGCGAGACACCTGCTTCCCGTGATAAGAGGCCCCCTGCCTCCATGGAGCTTGGAACTCTGGGGCCGGGCTGCGGGTCACTGGGCTAAGTGGCTGGAGACGCGCAGACCCCTCCGTCCCGACCGCCCCACTGCGAAGATCCCCCTGTTCCTCCATCCGTAAGGGGGTCGCCCCTTACGGATGGAGGAACAGGGGGGAGGCCCCCAGGAGATGGCATTTGTCAGAGCCGCCGCTGGCCGGTTTCGGGCCAAGACGCGGGACCCGGCAGGCAGAGGGCAGGCAGCCCCACCAGAAGCCTCCCTCGGGGCAACGGGCCCCACCCCGGACATATCAGGCCTGCTTCACAGAGTCCCTGGGGTCCTGTCCGTGGAACTGGAAGCTCTGCCCGCCACCCAGAGGTCCGTTCCTTTTCCCGTGGACCACACTTGCCAGCGCGTCTCCCACCCCGGCAGAGGCAGAGTGCCGGGGAAGAACTAGGGCCCCGGGGCCTCGATGAGGGGCGGGCCAGGGTTCCGCGCCTGGTGGGCAGGGGCCCGGGCGGGCCGGACCCACGCCCAGGGACCCCGTCTCCCGGGGGGACTCGGGCCTGAGACCTGCCTGGGGGGCTGAGAGTCTTTCTTGGCTCAAACGGCCCCACCCTGCCCCGAGGCGGCAAACCTGCACCGAGACGCTTCTACTCTCTAAAGTCTGGGCTGGACTTCGCGAGAAGGGACTGTGTCCGCTGGGACCCGGGTCCCACAGAGCTCGAACCCCCCTCCCCGTGAAGGCATCCGCGGCCTGTGGTCCTTGCTGTCCGCAAAAGGCATTCACCTGCGGAGAACCTGGGCCCAGGTGAGCGGGACCAGGCCCCACGGCAGGAGCCTAGGGAGGCCACTGGAGCCACGGGGGCCAGGGCTGGGCATTTTCCCGGGTGCTCTCTCGGGTCCCGGGTGCCCTCTCTCGCCCGGGGAGCGCCCACGCCGTCCCTTGAGCCCCGCAGGACGCCTGCATCCCGCCATAAGCGGCCCACCTCCTCCATGGAGCACGGACACAGGGGGCCGGGGTGCGAGCAACTGGCCTACGTGGCGGCAAACCCGCAGACCCCTCCGTCCCGTCCCCGCCACTGCGAAGATCCCCCTGTTCTTCCATCCGTAAAGGGGTCCCCCTTTACGGATGGAAGAACAGGGGGGAGGCGCCCAGGAGATGGCTTTTGTCCGAGCCGCGGCCGGGTGGTTTACGGGCCAAGAGGCGGGGCCGCGCAGGCGCAAGCAGGCCCCCCCACCACAAGCATCCTTCCGGGCAACGTGCCCCCCCCCCCCGCCCCTTGAGATATCAGGCCAGGTTCACAGGGTCCCTGGGCTGGTGTCAGAGTTAACGGAAGCCCTCCCTGCCATCCAGAGGACCGTGCGTTTTCCCGTGGACCACACTTCCCAGCAGCTCTCCCACCCCCGCAGAGGCAGAGTGCCAGGGAAGAACTAGGGACCTGGGGCCGGGAAGAGGGGCCGGCCACGGTTCCGCGCCAGGTGGAGCGGGTCCCGGCGGGCGGGCGGGCGGGCGGGCGGGACCCTCGTCCACGGACCTGTTCTCCTGTGGGGAGTCTGGCCTGTTCCCCGCCTGGGAGGCTGAGAGCCTTGCTTCGCCTGCAACGCCCCCACCCTGCCACAAGGCGGCAGACTTGGGCCCAGCCGCTTCAACCCTCCAGTCTGTGCAGAAGCACCCAAAAATGGAGTGAGACCGCTGCGACCTCAGTCCCCCAGAGCTCGAACCCCCACCTCTGTGAGGGAATCGGCGGCCTCCTGTCCTTGGCGTCCGCAAAAGGCATTCACCTGCGGCGAACCAGGGCCTCGGGAGAGCAGGGCCAGGCCCCATGGTAGGAGCCCGGGGGAGGCAACGGCAGCCTCTGCGGCCAGGCCTCGGGCTCTCGCCGGGGCTCTCTCGGGGCACGGGCACCCTCTCTCGCCTAGAGAGTGCCCACGCCGTCCCTGGAGCCCCGCGAGACACCTGCTTCCCGTAATAAGAGGCCCCCTGCCTCCATGGAGCTTGGAACTCTGGGGCCGGGCTGCGGGTCACTGGGCTAAGTGGCTGGAGACGCGCAGACCCCTCCGTCCCGACCGCCCCACTGCGAAGATCCCCCTGTTCCTCCATCCGTAAGGGGGTCGCCCCTTACGGATGGAGGAACAGGGGGGAGGCCCCCAGGAGATGGCATTTGTCAGAGCCGCCGCTGGCCGGTTTCGGGCCAAGACGCGGGACCCGGCAGGCAGAGGGCAGGCAGCCCCACCAGAAGCCTCCCTCGGGGCAACGGGCCCCACCCTGGACATATCAGGCCTGCTTCACAGAGTCCCTGGGGTCCTGTCCGTGGAACTGGAAGCTCTGCCCGCCACCCAGAGGTCCGTTCCTTTTCCCGTGGACCACACTTGCCAGCGCGTCTCCCACCCCGGCAGAGGCAGAGTGCCAGGGAAGAACTAGGGCCCCGGGGCCTCGATGAGGGGCGGGCCAGGGTTCCGCGCCTGGTGGGCAGGGGCCCAGGCGGGCCGGACCCACGCCCAGGGACCCCCTCTCCCGGGGGGACTCGGGCCTGAGACCTGCCTGGGGGGCTGAGAGTCTTTCTTGGCTCAAACGGCCCCACCCTGCCCCGAGGCGGCAAACCTGCACCGAGACGCTTCTACTCTCTAAAGTCTGGGCTGGACTTCGCGAGAAGGGACTGTGTCCGCTGGGACCCGGGTCCCACAGAGCTCGAACCCCCCTCCCCGTGAAGGCATCCGCGGCCTGTGGTCCTTGCTGTCCGCAAAAGGCATTCACCTGCGGAGAACCTGGGCCCAGGTGAGCGGGACCAGGCCCCACGGCAGGAGCCTAGGGAGGCCACTGGAGCCACGGGGGCCAGGGCTGGGCATTTTCCCGGGTGCTCTCTCGGGTCCCGGGTGCCCTCTCTCGCCCGGGGAGCGCCCACGCCGTCCCTTGAGCCCCGCAGGACGCCTGCATCCCGCCATAAGCGGCCCACCTCCTCCATGGAGCACGGACACAGGGGGCCGGGGTGCGAGCAACTGGCCTACGTGGCGGCAAACCCGCAGACCCCTCCGTCCCGTCCCCGCCACTGCGAAGATCCCCCTGTTCTTCCATCCGTAAAGGGGTCCCCCTTTACGGATGGAAGAACAGGGGGGAGGCGCCCAGGAGATGGCTTTTGTCCGAGCCGCGGCCGGGTGGTTTACGGGCCAAGAGGCGGGGCCGCGCAGGCGCAAGCAGGCCCCCCCACCACAAGCATCCCTCCGGGCAACGTGCCCCCCCACCCCCCTTGAGATATCAGGCCAGGTTCA
>NW_026527513.1:0-32378 GCF_022682495.2 Desmodus rotundus
GGCAGAGGGCTGCTTATTGCTGGATGCAAGTGTCCTGCGGGGTCAAGGAACGGCATGGGCACTCCCCCGGCCTCCCAGGGCGCCGGGCCCTTATAGAGTTCCATGGGAAATCCCCCGCCCATGCCCGCTGTACCCAAGTCTGTCCTTAGCACACTGTCTGTGCGGGGCTGAAGGTGCTGCTAGGCAGTGTGGCCTGTGGGAAATCGTGCGGTCCTCTGAGTGGCAGGGAGGGCTTCTGTTTCCCCGAACAGGTGCGCAGGGACCCTGTAAAACTGCTGTGACCTCTCAAGGTGGTCATGTGACCCCTCAAGTGTGGGGCAGCTGACCTCCCAAGGGTGGGTCACGGGACCCCTCAAGGGTGGGTCACGAGACCCCTCAAGGACGGGTCACGTGACCACAAAAGGGTGGGTCACGAGACTCCTCAAGGGTGGGTCACGTGACCCCAAAATGGTGGGTCACGAGACTCCTCAAGGGTGGGTCACGTGACCCCTCAGGGGTGGGTCACGTGACCCCTCAGGGGTGGGTGACGTGACCCCTCAAGGGTGGGTCAGGAGACACCTCAAGGGTGAGTCCCGTCACCCGAGGGAGGCTTGTGGTGGGGAGCCTGAGTGCGCACGCGCGGCCCTGGTATAGGCCCGAAACCTGCCAGCCGCGGCTCAGAGAAAAGCCATCTCCTGGGGGCCTCCCCATGTTCCTCCACTCCTCAAGGAGGACCCCTTTACAGATGGAAGAAAAGGGGGATCTTCACAGTGGTGGGTTCGGGCCAGAGGGGTCTGTGGGTTTGCCTGCACGTACGCCAGGTGCTCTCACAACGGGCCCAGGTGTTCGAGCTCCGTGGAGGCAGAGGGCTGCTTATTGCTGGATGATAGTGTCCTGCAGGGTTAAGGGACGGCGTGGGCACTCCCAGGGCGACAGAGGGCACCTGGCCTTTAGAGAGTTCCCTGGAAAATTCCCAGCCCAGGCCTCTCGTCCCCAAGTCTATCCTGCGCACAGTGTCTGTGCGAGGCTAGGAGTGCTTCTGGGCAGTGTTCCCCAGCGGAAATCGCGTGGTCCTCTAGGTGGCAGGGAGGGCTCCTGTGTCCACAGACAGGTGCCCAGGGACCCTGTGGAACTGCTGTGACCTCTAAAGGGTGGGTTAGGTGAGCCGAGGGAGGTGTGTGCTTGGGAGCCTGAGTGCGCATGCGCGGCCCACATATAGGCCCGAAACGAGCCAGCCGCGGCTCGGAGAAAAGCCATCTCCTGGGGGCCTCCCCATGTTCTTCCACTCCTCAAGCGTGACCCCTTTACGGATGGAAGAAAGGGTGATCTTCGCAGTGGTGGGTTCGGGCCAGAGGGGTCTGCGGGTTTGCCTCCACGTACGCCAGGTGCCCGCACACCGGGCGCTGGTGTTTGAGCCCCGTGGAGGCAGAGGGCTGCTTATTGCTGGATGCAAGTGTCCTGCGGGGTCAAGGAACGGCATGGGCACTCCCCGGGCCACACAGGGCACCGGGCCCTTAGAGAGTTCCATGGGAAATCCCCCGCCCACGCCCTCGGTACCCAAGTCTGTCCTTAGCACACTGTCTGTGCGGGGCTGAAGGTGCTGCTAGGCAGTGTGGCCTGTGGGAAATCGTGCGGTCCTCTGAGTGGCAGGGAGGGCTTCTGTTTTGCCGAACAGGTGCGCAGGGACCCTGTAAAACTGCTGTGACCTCTCAAGGTTGGTCATGTGACCCCTCAACGGTGGGGCAGGTGACCTCCCAAGGGTGGGTCACGAGACCCCTCAAGGGTGGGTCACGGAACCCCTCAAGGGTGGGTCATGAGACCCCTCAAGGGCGGGTCACGTGACCCAAAAAGGGTGGGTCACGAGACCCCTCAAGGGTGGGTCACGTGACCCAAAAAGGGTGGGTCACTAGACCCCTCAAGGGTGGGTCACGTGACCCCTAAGGGGTGGGTGACGTGACCCCTCAGGGGTGGGTCACGAGACGCCTCAGGGGTGGGTCACGTGACCCCTCAGGGGTGGGTCACGTGACCCCTCTGGGGTGGGTCACGTGACCCCTCAGGGGTGGGTCACGTGACCCCTAAGGGGTGGGTGACGTGACCCCTCAAGGGTGGGTCAGGAGACACCTCAAGGGTGAGTCCCGTGACCCGAGGGAGGCTTGTGGTGGGGAGCCTGAGTGCGCACGCGCGGCCCACGTATAGGCCCGAAACCAGCCAGCCGCGGCTCGGAGAAAAGCCATCTCCTGGGGGCCTCCCCATGTTCTTCCACTCCTCAAGCGTTACCCCTTTACGGATGGAAGAAAGGATGATCTTCGCAGTGGTGGGTTCGGGCCAGAGGGGTCTGCGGGTTTGCCTCCACGTACGCCAGGTGCCTGCACACCGGGCGCAGGTGTTTGAGCCCCGTGGAGGCAGAGGGCTGCTTATTGCTGGATGCAAGTGTCCTGCGGGGTCAAGGAACGGCATGGGCACTCCCCGGGCCACACAGGGCACTGGGCCCTTAGAGAGTTCTGTGGGAAATCCCCCGCCCACGCCCCCGTACCCAAGTCTGTCCTTAGCACACTGTCTGTGCGGGGCTGAAGGTGCTGCTAGGCAGTGTGGCCTGTGGGAAATCGTGCGGTCCTCTGAGTGGCAGGGAGGGCTTCTGTTTTGCCGAACA
This sequence comes from Desmodus rotundus, assembly GCF_022682495.2. Classification (NCBI taxonomy): domain Eukaryota; kingdom Metazoa; phylum Chordata; class Mammalia; order Chiroptera; family Phyllostomidae; genus Desmodus; species Desmodus rotundus. The sequence goes on from NW_026527513.1 coordinate 2,630, forward strand.
GGTGCGCAGGGACCTTGTAAAACTGCTGTGACCTCTCAAGCTGGGTCATGTGACCCCTCAAGGGTGGGGCAGGTGACCTCCCAAGGGTGGGTCACGAGACCCCTCTGGGGTGGGTCACGTGACCCCTCAGGGGTGGGTCACGAGACCCCTCAGGGGTGGTTCACGTGACCCCTCTGGGGTGGGTCACGTGACCCCTCTGGGGTGGGTCACGAGACCCCTCAGGGGTGGGTCACGTGACCCCTCAGGGGTGGGTCACGTGACCCCTCAGGGGTGGGTCACGTGACCCCTCAAGGGTGGGTCAGGAGACACCTCAAGGGTGAGTCCCGTGACCCGAGGGAGGCTTGTGGTGGGGAGCCTGAGTGCGCACGCGCGGGCCAGGTATAGGCCCGAAACCTGCCAGCCGCGGCTCGGAGAAAAGCCATCTCCTGGGGGCCTCCCCATGTTCCTCCACTCCTCAAGGAGGACCCCTTTACAGATGGAAGAAAAGGGGGATCTTCGCAGTGGTGGGTTCGGGCCAGAGGGGTCTGTGGGTTTGCCTGCACGTACGCCAGGTGCTCTCACAACGGGCCCAGGTGTTCGAGCCCCGTGGAGGCAGAGGGCTGCTTATTGCTGGATGATAGTGTCCTGCAGGGTTAAGGGACGGCGTGGGCACTCCCAGGGCGACAGAGGGCACCTGGCCTTTAGAGAGTTCCCTGGAAAATTCCCAGCCCAGGCCTCTCGTCCACAAGTCTATCCTGCGCACAGTGTCTGTGCGAGGCTAGGAGTGCTTCTGGGCAGTGTTCCCCAGCGGAAATCGCGTGGTCCTCTAGGTGGCAGGGAGGGCTCCTGTGTCCACAGACAGGTGCCCAGGGACCCTGTGGAACTGCTGTGACCTCTAAAGGGTGGGTTAGGTGAGCCGAGGGAGGTGTGTGCTTGGGAGCCTGAGTGCGCATGCGCGGCCCACGTATAGTCCCGAAACGAGCCAGCCGCGGCTCGGAGAAAAGCCATCTCCTGGGGGCCTCCCCATGTTCTTCCACTCCTCAAGCGTGACCCCGTTACGGATGGAAGAAAGGGTGATCTTCGCAGTGGTGGGTTCGGGCCAGAGGGGTCTGCGGGTTTGCCTCCACGTACGCCAGGTGCCCGCACACCGGGCGCTGGTGTTTGAGCCCCGTGGAGGCAGAGGGCTGCTTATTGCTGGATGCAAGTGTCCTGCGGGGTCAAGGAACGGCATGGGCACTCCCCGGGCCACACAGGGCACCGGGCCCTTAGAGAGTTCCATGGGAAATCCCCCGCCCACGCCCTCGGTACCCAAGTCTGTCCTTAGCACACTGTCTGTGCGGGGCTGAAGGTGCTGCTAGGCAGTGTGGCCTGTGGGAAATCGTGCGGTCCTCTGAGTGGCAGGGAGGGCTTCTGTTGTGCCGAACAGGTGTGCAGGGACCCTGTAAAACTGCTGTGACCTCTCAAGGTTGGTCATGTGACCCCTCAACCGTGGGGCAGGTGACCTCCCAAGGGTGGGTCACGAGACCCCTCAAGGGTGGGTCACGGAACCCCTCAAGGGTGGGTCACGAGACCCCTCAAGGGCGGGTCACGTGACCCAAAAAGGGTGGGTCACGAGACCCCTCAAGGGTGGGTGACGTGACCCCTCAGGGGTGGGTCACGAGACCCCTCAGGGGTGGGTCACGTGACCCCTCTGGTGTGGGTCACGTGACCCCTCAGGGGTGGGTCACGAGACCCCTCAGGGGTGGATCACGTGACCCCTCAAGGGTGGGTCACGGGACCCCTCAAGGTTGTGTCACGAGACCCCTAAAGGGCGGGTCACGTGACCCGAAAAGCGTGGGTCAGGAGACCCCTCAAGGGTGGGTCACATGACCCCTCAGGGGCGGGTCACGAGATCCCTCGGGGGTGGGTCACGTGACCCCTCTGGGGTGGGTCACGTGACCCCTCAGGGGTGGGTCACGAGACCCCTCAGGGGTGGTTCACGTGACCCCTCTGGGGTGGGTCACGTGACCCCTCTGGGGTGGGTCACGAGACCCCTCAGGGGTGGGTCACGTGACCCCTCAGGGGTGGGTCACGAGACCCCTCAGGGGTGGGTCACGTGACCCCTCAGGGGTGGGTCACGTGACCCCTCAGGGGTGGGTGACGTGACCCCTCAAGGGTGGGTCAGGAGACACCTCAAGGGTGAGTCCCGTCACCCGAGGGAGGCTTGTGGTGGGGAGCCTGAGTGCGCACGCGCGGCCCTGGTATAGGCCCGAAACCTGCCAGCCGCGGCTCAGAGAAAAGCCATCTCCTGGGGGCCTCCCCATGTTCCTCCACTCCTCAAGGAGGACCCCTTTACAGATGGAAGAAAAGGGGGATCTTCACAGTGGTGGGTTCGGGCCAGAGGGGTCTGTGGGTTTGCCTGCACGTACGCCAGGTGCTCTCACAACGGGCCCAGGTGTTCGAGCTCCGTGGAGGCAGAGGGCTGCTTATTGCTGGATGATAGTGTCCTGCAGGGTTAAGGGACGGCGTGGGCACTCCCAGGGCGACAGAGGGCACCTGGCCTTTAGAGAGTTCCCTGGAAAATTCCCAGCCCAGGCCTCTCGTCCCCAAGTCTATCCTGCGCACAGTGTCTGTGCGAGGCTAGGAGTGCTTCTGGGCAGTGTTCCCCAGCGGAAATCGCGTGGTCCTCTAGGTGGCAGGGAGGGCTCCTGTGTCCACAGACAGGTGCCCAGGGACCCTGTGGAACTGCTGTGACCTCTAAAGGGTGGGTTAGGTGAGCCGAGGGAGGTGTGTGCTTGGGAGCCTGAGTGCGCATGCGCGGCCCACGTATAGGCCCGAAACGAGCCAGCCGCGGCTCGGAGAAAAGCCATCTCCTGGGGGCCTCCCCATGTTCTTCCACTCCTCAAGCGTGACCCCGTTACGGATGGAAGAAAGGGTGATCTTCGCAGTGGTGGGTTCGGGCCAGAGGGGTCTGCGGGTTTGCCTCCACGTACGCCAGGTGCCCGCACACCGGGCGCTGGTGTTTGAGCCCCGTGGAGGCAGAGGGCTGCTTATTGCTGGATGCAAGTGTCCTGCGGGGTCAAGGAACGGCATGGGCACTCCCCGGGCCACACAGGGCACCGGGCCCTTAGAGAGTTCCATGGGAAATCCCCCGCCCACGCCCTCGGTACCCAAGTCTGTCCTTAGCACACTGTCTGTGCGGGGCTGAAGGTGCTGCTAGGCAGTGTGGCCTGTGGGAAATCGTGCGGTCCTCTGAGTGGCAGGGAGGGCTTCTGTTTTGCCGAACAGGTGCGCAGGGACCCTGTAAAACTGCTGTGACCTCTCAAGGTTGGTCATGTGACCCCTCAACGGTGGGGCAGGTGACCTCCCAAGGGTGGGTCACGAGACCCCTCAAGGGTGGGTCACGAGACCCCTCAAGGGCGGGTCACGTGACCCAAAAAGGGTGGGTCACGAGACCCCTCAGGGGTGGGTCACGAGACCCCTCAGGGGTGGGTCACGTGACTCCTCTGGGGTGGGTCACGTGACCCCTCAGGGGTGGGTCACGAGACCCCTCAGGGGTGGGTCACGTGACCCCTCAGGGGTGGGTCACGTGACCCCTCAGGGGTGGGTCACGTGACCCCTCAAGGGTGGGTCAGGAGACACCTCAAGGGTGAGTCCCGTGACCCGAGGGAGGCTTGTGGTGGGGATCCTGAGTGCGCACGCGTGGCCCTGGTATAGGCCCGAAACCTGCCAGCCGCGGCTCAGAGAAAAGCCATCTCCTGGGGGCCTCCCCATGTTCCTCCACTCCTCAAGGAGGACCCCTTTACAGATGGAAGAAAAGGGGGATCTTCACAGTGGTGGGTTCGGGCCAGAGGGGTCTGTGGGTTTGCCTGCACGTACGCCAGGTGCTCTCACAACGGGCCCAGGTGTTCGAGCTCCGTGGAGGCAGAGGGCTGCTTATTGCTGGATGATAGTGTCCTGCAGGGTTAAGGGACGGCGTGGGCACTCCCAGGGCGACAGAGGGCACCTGGCCTTTAGAGAGTTCCCTGGAAAATTCCCCGCCCAGGCCCCTGGTCCACAAGTCTATCCTGCGCACAGTGTCTGTGGGAGGCTGGGAGTGCTTCTGGGCAGTGTTCCCCAGCGGAAATCGCGTGGTCCTCTAGGTGGCAGGTAGGGCTCCTGTGTCCACGGACAGTTGCCCAGGGACCCGGTGGAACTGCTGTGACCTCTAAAGGGTGGGTCAGGTGAGCCGAGGGAGGTGTGTGCTTGGGCGCCTGAGTGCGCATGCGCGGCCCACGTATAGGCCCGAAACCAGCCAGCCGCTGCTCGGAGAAAAGCCATCTCCTGGGGGCCTCCCCATGTTCTTCCACTCCTCAAGCGTGACCCCTTTACGGATGGAAGAAAAGGGGGATCTTCGCAGTGGTGGGTTCTGGCCAGAGGGGTCGGCGGGTTTGCCTCCATGTACGCCAGGTGCCCGCACACCGGGCCCAGGTGTTTGTGCCCTGTGGAGGCAGAGGGCTGCTTTTTGCTGGATGCAAGTGTCCTGCGGGGTCAAGGAACGGCAGGGGCACTCCCCCGGCCACACAGGGCGACGGGCCCTTAGAGAGTTCCATGGGAAATCCCCCGCCCATGCCCCCGGTACCCAAGTCTGTCCTTAGCACACTGTCTGTGCGGGGCTGAAGGTGCTGCTAGGCAGTGTGGCCTGTGGGAAATCGTGCGGTCCTCTGAGTGGCAGGGAGGGCTTCTGTTTCCCCGAACAGGTGCGCAGGGACCCTGTAAAACTGCTGTGACCTCTCAAGGTGGTCATGTGACCCCTCAAGTGTGGGGCAGCTGACCTCCCAAGGGTGGGTCACGGGACCCCTCAAGGACGGGTCACGTGACCCCAAAAGGGTGGGTCACGAGACTCCTCAAGGGTGGGTCACGTGACCCCTCAGGGGTGGGTCACGTGACCCCAAAAGGGTGGGTCACGTGACCCCTCTGGGGTGGGTCATGTGACCCCTCGGGGGTGGGTCACGTGACCCCTCATGGGTGGGTCACGAGACCCCTCAGGGGTGGGTCACGTGACCCCTCGGGGGTGTGTCACGAGACCCCTCGGGGGTGGGTCAGGAGACACCTCAAGGGTGAGTCCCGTGACCCGAAGAAGGCTTGTGATGGGGAGCCTGAGTGCGCACGCGCGGCCCACGTATAGGCCCGAAACCAGCCAGCCGTGGCTGGGAGAAAAGACACCTCCTCGGGGCCTCCCCAGGTTCTTCCAATCCTCGAGCGTGACCCCTTTACGGATGGAAGAAATGGGAGATCTTCGCAGTGGTGGGTTCGGGCCAGAGGGGTCGGCGGGTTTGCCTCCACGTACGCCAGGTGCCCGCACACCGGGCCCAGGTGTTTGTGCCCTGTGGAGGCAGAGGGCTGCTTATTGCTGGATGCAAGTGTCCTGCGGGGTCAAGGAACGGCATGGGCACTCCCCCGGCCACCCAGGGCGCCGGGCCCTTATAGAGTTCCATGGGAAATCCCCCGCCCATGCCCCCTGTACCCAAGTCTGTCCTTAGCACACTGTCTGTGCGGGGCTGAAGGTGCTGCTAGGCAGTGTGGCCTGTGGGAAATCGTGCGGTCCTCTGAGTGGCAGGGAGGGCTTCTGTTTCCCCGAACAGGTGCGCAGGGACCCTGTAAAACTGCTGTGACCTCTCAAGGTGGTCATGTGACCCCTCAAGTGTGGGGCAGCTGACCTCCCAAGGGTGGGTCACGGGACCCCTCAAGGGTGGGTCACGAGACCCCTCAAGGACGGGTCACGTGACCACAAAAGGGTGGGTCACGAGACTCCTCTAGGGTGGGTCACGTGACCCCAAAATGGTGGGTCACGAGACTCCTCAAGGGTGGGTCACGTGACCCCTCAGGGGTGGGTCATGTGACCCCTCGGGGCTGGGTCACGTGACCCCTCGGGGCGGGTCACGAGACCCCTCAGGGGTGGGTCACGTGACCCCTCAGGGTTGGGTCACGTGACCCCTCGAGGGTGGGTCATGTGACCCCTCGGGGGTGGGTCACGTGACCCCTCAGGGGTGGGTCACGAGACCCCTCAGGGGTGGGTCACGAGACCCCTCAAGGACGGGTCACGTGACCCCAAAAGGGTGGGACAGGAGACTCCTCAAGGGTGGGTCACGTGACCCCAAAAGGGTGGGTCACGTGACCCCTCAGGGGTGGGTCACGTGACCCCTCGGGGGTGGGTCACGAGACCCCTCAGGGGTGGGTCACGTGACCCCTCAGGTTTGGGTCACGTGACCCCTCGGGGGTGGGTCACGAGACCCCTCAGGGGTGGGTCAGGAGACACCTAGAGGGTGACTCCCGGGACCGGAGGGAGGCTTGTGGTGGGGAGCCTGAGTGCGCACGCGCGGCCCAAGTATAGGCCCGAAACCAGCCAGCCGCGGCTCGGAGAAAAGCCATCTCCTGGGGGCCTCCCCATGTTCCTCCTCTCCTCAAGGAGGACCCCTTTACGGATGGAAGAAAAGGGGGATCTTCGCAGTGGTGGTTTCGGGCCAGAGGGGTCTGGGGGTTTGCCTGCACGTACGCCAGGTGCTCGCACAACGGGCCCAGGTGTTTGAGCCCCGTGGAGGCAGAGGGCTCCTTATTGCTGGATGATAGTGTTCTGCAGGGTTAAGGGAGGGCGTGGGCACTCCCAGGGCGACAGAGGGCACCTGGCCTTTAGAGAGTTCCCTGGAAAATTCCCCGCCCAGGCCCCTGGTCCACAAGTCTATCCTGCGCACAGTGTCTGTGGGAGGCTGGGAGTGCTTCTGGGCAGTGTTCCCCAGCGGAAATCGCGTGGTCCTCTAGGTGGCAGGTAGGGCTCCTGTGTCCACGGACAGTTGCCCAGGGACCCGGTGGAACTGCTGTGACCTCTAAAGGGTGGGTCAGGTGAGCCGAGGGAGGTGTGTGCTTGGGCGCCTGAGTGCGCATGCGCGGCCCACGTATAGGCCCGAAACCAGCCAGCCGCGGCTCGGAGAAAAGCCATCTCCTGGGGGCCTCCCCATGTTCTTCCACTCCTCAAGCGTGACCCCTTTACGGATGGAAGAAAAGGGGGATCTTCGCAGTGGTGGGTTCTGGCCAGAGGGGTCGGCGGGTTTGCCTCCATGTACGCCAGGTGCCCGCACACCGGGCCCAGGTGTTTGTGCCCTGTGGAGGCAGAGGGCTGCTTTTTGCTGGATGCAAGTGTCCTGCGGGGTCAAGGAACGGCAGGGGCACTCCCCCGGCCACACAGGGCGACGGGCCCTTAGAGAGTTCCATGGGAAATCCCCCGCCCATGCCCCCGGTACCCAAGTCTGTCCTTAGCACACTGTCTGTGCGGGGCTGAAGGTGCTGCTAGGCAGTGTGGCCTGTGGGAAATCGTGCGGTCCTCTGAGTGGCAGGGAGGGCTTCTGTTTCCCCGAACAGGTGCGCAGGGACCCTGTAAAACTGCTGTGACCTCTCAAGGTGGTCATGTGACCCCTCAAGTGTGGGGCAGCTGACCTCCCAAGGGTGGGTCACGGGACCCCTCAAGGACGGGTCACGTGACCCCAAAAGGGTGGGTCACGAGACTCCTCAAGGGTGGGTCACGTGACCCCTCAGGGGTGGGTCACGTGACCCCAAAAGGGTGGGTCACGTGACCCCTCTGGGGTGGGTCATGTGACCCCTCGGGGGTGGGTCACGTGACCCCTCAGGGGTGGGTCACGAGACCCCTCAGGGGTGGGTCACGTGACCCCTCGGGGGTGTGTGATGAGACCCCTCGGGGGTGGGTCAGGAGACACCTCAAGGGTGAGTCCCGTGACCCGAGGAAGGCTTGTGATGGGGAGCCTGAGTGCGCACGCGCGGCCCACGTATAGGCCCGAAACCAGCCAGCCGTGGCTCGGAGAAAAGCCACCTCCTCGGGGCCTCCCCAGGTTCTTCCAATCCTCGAGCGTGACCCCTTTACGGATGGAAGAAATGGGAGATCTTCGCAGTGGTGGGTTCGGGCCAGAGGGGTCGGCGGGTTTGCCTCCACGTACGCCAGGTGCCCGCACACCGGGCCCAGGTGTTTGTGCCCCGTGGAGGCAGAGGGCTGCTTATTGCTGGATGCAAGTGTCCTGCGGGGTCAAGGAACGGCATGGGCACTCCCCCGGCCACCCAGGGCGCCGGGCCCTTATAGAGTTCCATGGGAAATCCCCCGCCCATGCCCCCTGTACCCAAGTCTGTCCTTAGCACACTGTCTGTGCGGGGCTGAAGGTGCTGCTAGGCAGTGTGGCCTGTGGGAAATCGTGCGGTCCTCTGAGTGGCAGGGAGGGCTTCTGTTTCCCCGAACAGGTGCGCAGGGACCCTGTAAAACTGCTGTGACCTCTCAAGGTGGTCATGTGACCCCTCAAGTGTGGGGCAGCTGACCTCCCAAGGGTGGGTCACAGGACGCCTCAAGGGTGGGTCACGAGACCCCTCATGGACGGGTCACGTGACCCCAAAAGGGTGGGTCACGAGACTCCTCAAGGGTGGGTCACGTGACCCCAAAATGGTGGGTCACGAGACTCCTCAAGGGTGGGTCACGTGACCCCTCAGGGGTGGGTCATGTGACCCCTCGGGGCTGGGTCACGTGACCCCTCAGGGGTGGGTCACGAGACCCCTCAGGGGTGGGTCACGTGACCCCTCAGGGGTGGGTCACGAGACCCCTCGGGGGTGGGTCACGTGACCCCTCGGGGGTGGGTCACGAGACCCCTCAGGGGTGGGTCACGTGACCCCTCAGGGGTGGGTCACGTGACCCCTCAGGTTTGGGTCACGTGACCCCTCGGGGGTGGGTCACGTGACCCCTCAGGGTTGGGTCACGAGACCCCTCAGGGGTGGGTCACGTGACCCCTCAGGGTTGGGTCACGACACCCCTCAGGGGTGGGTCAGGAGACACCTAGAGGGTGAGTCCCGTGACCCGAGGAAGGCTTGTGGTGGGGAGCCTGAGTGCGCACGCGCGGCCCAAGTATAGGCCCGAAACCAGTCAGCCGCGGCTCGGAGAAAAGCCATCTCCTGGGGGCCTCCCCATGTTCCTCCTCTCCTCAAGGAGGACCCCTTTACGGATGGAAGAAAAGGGGGATCTTCGCAGTGGTGGGTTCGGGCCAGTGGGGTCTGCGGGTTTGCCTGCACGTACGCCAGGTGCTCGCACAACGGGCCCAGGTGTTTGAGCCCCGTGGAGGCAGAGGGCTCCTTATTGCTGGATGATAGTGTTCTGCAGGGTTAAGGGAGGGCGTGGGCACTCCCAGGGCGACAGAGGGCACCTGGCCTTTAGAGAGTTCCCTGGAAAATTCCCCGCCCAGGCCCCTGGTCCACAAGTCTATCCTGCGCACAGTGTCTGTGCGAGGCTGGGAGTGCTTCTGGGCAGTGTACCCCAGCGGAAATCGCGTGGTCCTCTAGGTGGCAGGGAGGGCTCCTGTGTCCACGGACAGGTGCCCAGGGACCCGGTAGAACTGCTGTGACCTCTAAAGGGTGGGTCAGGTGACCAAGGGAGGTGTGTGCTTGGGCGCCTGAGTGCGCATGCGCGGCCCACGTATAGGCCCGAAACCAGCCAGCCGCGGCTCGGAGAAAAGCCATCTCCTGGGGGCCTCCCCATGTTCTTCCACTCCTCAAGCGTGACCCCTTTACGGATGGAAGAAAAGGGGGATCTTCGCAGTGGTGGGTTCGGGCCAGAGGGGTCGGCGGGTTTGCCTCCACGTACGCCAGGTGCCCGCACACCGGGCCCAGGTGTTTGTGCCCCGTGGAGGCAGAGGGCTGCTTATTGCTGGATGCAAGTGTCCTGCGGGGTCAAGGAACGGCATGGGCACTCCCCCGGCCACACAGGGCGCCGGGCCCTTAGAGAGTTCCATGGGAAATCCCCCGCCCATGCCCCCGGTACCCAAGTCTGTCCTTAGCACACTGTCTGTGCGGGGCTGAAGGTGCTGCTAGGCAGTGTGGCCTGTGGGAAATCGTGCGGTCCTCTGAGTGGCAGGGAGGGCTTCTGTTTCCCCGAACAGGTGCGCAGGGACCCTGTAAAACTGCTGTGACCTCTCAAGGTGGTCATGTGACCCCTCAAGTGTGGGGCAGCTGACCTCCCAAGGGTGGGTCACGGGACCCCTCAAGGACGGGTCACGTGACCCCAAAAGGCTGGGTCACGAGACTCCTCAAGGGTGGGTCACGTGACCCCTCAGGGGTGGGTCACGTGACCCCAAAAGGGTGGGTCACGTGACCCCTCTGGGGTGGGTCATGTGACCCCTCGGGGGTGGGTCACGTGACCCCTCAGGGGTGGGTCACGAGACCCCTCAGGGGTGAGTCACGTGACCCCTCAGGGTTGGGTCACCAGACCCCTCAGGGGTGGGTCAGGAGACACCTAGAGGGTGAGTCCCGTGACCCGAGGAAGGCTTGTGGTGGGGAGCCTGAGTGCGCACGCGCGGCCCAAGTATAGGCCCGAAACCAGCCAGCCGCGGCTCGGAGAAAAGCCACCTCCTCGGGGCCTCCCCAGGTTCTTCCAATCCTCGAGCGTGACCCCTTTACGGATGGAAGAAATGGGAGATCTTCGCAGTGGTGGGTTCGGGCCAGAGGGGTCGGCGGGTTTGCCTCCACGTACGCCAGGTGCCCGCACACCGGGCCCAGGTGTTTGTGCCCTGAGGAGGCAGAGGGCTGCTTATTGCTGGATGCAAGTGTCCTGCGGGGTCAAGGAACGGCATGGGCACTCCCCCGGCCTCCCAGGGCGCCGGGCCCTTATAGAGTTCCATGGGAAATCCCCCGCCCATGCCCGCTGTACCCAAGTCTGTCCTTAGCACACTGTCTGTGCGGGGCTGAAGGTGCTGCTAGGCAGTGTGGCCTGTGGGAAATCGTGCGGTCCTCTGAGTGGCAGGGAGGGCTTCTGTTTCCCCGAACAGGTGCGCAGGGACCCTGTAAAACTGCTGTGACCTCTCAAGGTGGTCATGTGACCCCTCAAGTGTGGGGCAGCTGACCTCCCAAGGGTGGGTCACGGGACCCCTCAAGGGTGGGTCACGAGACCCCTCAAGGACGGGTCACGTGACCACAAAAGGGTGGGTCACGAGACTCCTCAAGGGTGGGTCACGTGACCCCAAAATGGTGGGTCACGAGACTCCTCAAGGGTGGGTCACGTGACCCCTCAGGGGTGGGTCACGTGACCCCTCAGGGGTGGGTGACGTGACCCCTCAAGGGTGGGTCAGGAGACACCTCAAGGGTGAGTCCCGTCACCCGAGGGAGGCTTGTGGTGGGGAGCCTGAGTGCGCACGCGCGGCCCTGGTATAGGCCCGAAACCTGCCAGCCGCGGCTCAGAGAAAAGCCATCTCCTGGGGGCCTCCCCATGTTCCTCCACTCCTCAAGGAGGACCCCTTTACAGATGGAAGAAAAGGGGGATCTTCACAGTGGTGGGTTCGGGCCAGAGGGGTCTGTGGGTTTGCCTGCACGTACGCCAGGTGCTCTCACAACGGGCCCAGGTGTTCGAGCTCCGTGGAGGCAGAGGGCTGCTTATTGCTGGATGATAGTGTCCTGCAGGGTTAAGGGACGGCGTGGGCACTCCCAGGGCGACAGAGGGCACCTGGCCTTTAGAGAGTTCCCTGGAAAATTCCCAGCCCAGGCCTCTCGTCCCCAAGTCTATCCTGCGCACAGTGTCTGTGCGAGGCTAGGAGTGCTTCTGGGCAGTGTTCCCCAGCGGAAATCGCGTGGTCCTCTAGGTGGCAGGGAGGGCTCCTGTGTCCACAGACAGGTGCCCAGGGACCCTGTGGAACTGCTGTGACCTCTAAAGGGTGGGTTAGGTGAGCCGAGGGAGGTGTGTGCTTGGGAGCCTGAGTGCGCATGCGCGGCCCACATATAGGCCCGAAACGAGCCAGCCGCGGCTCGGAGAAAAGCCATCTCCTGGGGGCCTCCCCATGTTCTTCCACTCCTCAAGCGTGACCCCTTTACGGATGGAAGAAAGGGTGATCTTCGCAGTGGTGGGTTCGGGCCAGAGGGGTCTGCGGGTTTGCCTCCACGTACGCCAGGTGCCCGCACACCGGGCGCTGGTGTTTGAGCCCCGTGGAGGCAGAGGGCTGCTTATTGCTGGATGCAAGTGTCCTGCGGGGTCAAGGAACGGCATGGGCACTCCCCGGGCCACACAGGGCACCGGGCCCTTAGAGAGTTCCATGGGAAATCCCCCGCCCACGCCCTCGGTACCCAAGTCTGTCCTTAGCACACTGTCTGTGCGGGGCTGAAGGTGCTGCTAGGCAGTGTGGCCTGTGGGAAATCGTGCGGTCCTCTGAGTGGCAGGGAGGGCTTCTGTTTTGCCGAACAGGTGCGCAGGGACCCTGTAAAACTGCTGTGACCTCTCAAGGTTGGTCATGTGACCCCTCAACGGTGGGGCAGGTGACCTCCCAAGGGTGGGTCACGAGACCCCTCAAGGGTGGGTCACGGAACCCCTCAAGGGTGGGTCATGAGACCCCTCAAGGGCGGGTCACGTGACCCAAAAAGGGTGGGTCACGAGACCCCTCAAGGGTGGGTCACGTGACCCAAAAAGGGTGGGTCACTAGACCCCTCAAGGGTGGGTCACGTGACCCCTAAGGGGTGGGTGACGTGACCCCTCAGGGGTGGGTCACGAGACGCCTCAGGGGTGGGTCACGTGACCCCTCAGGGGTGGGTCACGTGACCCCTCTGGGGTGGGTCACGTGACCCCTCAGGGGTGGGTCACGTGACCCCTAAGGGGTGGGTGACGTGACCCCTCAAGGGTGGGTCAGGAGACACCTCAAGGGTGAGTCCCGTGACCCGAGGGAGGCTTGTGGTGGGGAGCCTGAGTGCGCACGCGCGGCCCACGTATAGGCCCGAAACCAGCCAGCCGCGGCTCGGAGAAAAGCCATCTCCTGGGGGCCTCCCCATGTTCTTCCACTCCTCAAGCGTTACCCCTTTACGGATGGAAGAAAGGATGATCTTCGCAGTGGTGGGTTCGGGCCAGAGGGGTCTGCGGGTTTGCCTCCACGTACGCCAGGTGCCTGCACACCGGGCGCAGGTGTTTGAGCCCCGTGGAGGCAGAGGGCTGCTTATTGCTGGATGCAAGTGTCCTGCGGGGTCAAGGAACGGCATGGGCACTCCCCGGGCCACACAGGGCACTGGGCCCTTAGAGAGTTCTGTGGGAAATCCCCCGCCCACGCCCCCGTACCCAAGTCTGTCCTTAGCACACTGTCTGTGCGGGGCTGAAGGTGCTGCTAGGCAGTGTGGCCTGTGGGAAATCGTGCGGTCCTCTGAGTGGCAGGGAGGGCTTCTGTTTTGCCGAACAGGTGCGCAGGGACCTTGTAAAACTGCTGTGACCTCTCAAGCTGGGTCATGTGACCCCTCAAGGGTGGGGCAGGTGACCTCCCAAGGGTGGGTCACGAGACCCCTCTGGGGTGGGTCACGTGACCCCTCAGGGGTGGGTCACGAGACCCCTCAGGGGTGGTTCACGTGACCCCTCTGGGGTGGGTCACGTGACCCCTCTGGGGTGGGTCACGAGACCCCTCAGGGGTGGGTCACGTGACCCCTCAGGGGTGGGTCACGTGACCCCTCAGGGGTGGGTCACGTGACCCCTCAAGGGTGGGTCAGGAGACACCTCAAGGGTGAGTCCCGTGACCCGAGGGAGGCTTGTGGTGGGGAGCCTGAGTGCGCACGCGCGGGCCAGGTATAGGCCCGAAACCTGCCAGCCGCGGCTCGGAGAAAAGCCATCTCCTGGGGGCCTCCCCATGTTCCTCCACTCCTCAAGGAGGACCCCTTTACAGATGGAAGAAAAGGGGGATCTTCGCAGTGGTGGGTTCGGGCCAGAGGGGTCTGTGGGTTTGCCTGCACGTACGCCAGGTGCTCTCACAACGGGCCCAGGTGTTCGAGCCCCGTGGAGGCAGAGGGCTGCTTATTGCTGGATGATAGTGTCCTGCAGGGTTAAGGGACGGCGTGGGCACTCCCAGGGCGACAGAGGGCACCTGGCCTTTAGAGAGTTCCCTGGAAAATTCCCAGCCCAGGCCTCTCGTCCACAAGTCTATCCTGCGCACAGTGTCTGTGCGAGGCTAGGAGTGCTTCTGGGCAGTGTTCCCCAGCGGAAATCGCGTGGTCCTCTAGGTGGCAGGGAGGGCTCCTGTGTCCACAGACAGGTGCCCAGGGACCCTGTGGAACTGCTGTGACCTCTAAAGGGTGGGTTAGGTGAGCCGAGGGAGGTGTGTGCTTGGGAGCCTGAGTGCGCATGCGCGGCCCACGTATAGTCCCGAAACGAGCCAGCCGCGGCTCGGAGAAAAGCCATCTCCTGGGGGCCTCCCCATGTTCTTCCACTCCTCAAGCGTGACCCCGTTACGGATGGAAGAAAGGGTGATCTTCGCAGTGGTGGGTTCGGGCCAGAGGGGTCTGCGGGTTTGCCTCCACGTACGCCAGGTGCCCGCACACCGGGCGCTGGTGTTTGAGCCCCGTGGAGGCAGAGGGCTGCTTATTGCTGGATGCAAGTGTCCTGCGGGGTCAAGGAACGGCATGGGCACTCCCCGGGCCACACAGGGCACCGGGCCCTTAGAGAGTTCCATGGGAAATCCCCCGCCCACGCCCTCGGTACCCAAGTCTGTCCTTAGCACACTGTCTGTGCGGGGCTGAAGGTGCTGCTAGGCAGTGTGGCCTGTGGGAAATCGTGCGGTCCTCTGAGTGGCAGGGAGGGCTTCTGTTGTGCCGAACAGGTGTGCAGGGACCCTGTAAAACTGCTGTGACCTCTCAAGGTTGGTCATGTGACCCCTCAACCGTGGGGCAGGTGACCTCCCAAGGGTGGGTCACGAGACCCCTCAAGGGTGGGTCACGGAACCCCTCAAGGGTGGGTCACGAGACCCCTCAAGGGCGGGTCACGTGACCCAAAAAGGGTGGGTCACGAGACCCCTCAAGGGTGGGTGACGTGACCCCTCAGGGGTGGGTCACGAGACCCCTCAGGGGTGGGTCACGTGACCCCTCTGGTGTGGGTCACGTGACCCCTCAGGGGTGGGTCACGAGACCCCTCAGGGGTGGATCACGTGACCCCTCAAGGGTGGGTCACGGGACCCCTCAAGGTTGTGTCACGAGACCCCTAAAGGGCGGGTCACGTGACCCGAAAAGCGTGGGTCAGGAGACCCCTCAAGGGTGGGTCACATGACCCCTCAGGGGCGGGTCACGAGATCCCTCGGGGGTGGGTCACGTGACCCCTCTGGGGTGGGTCACGTGACCCCTCAGGGGTGGGTCACGAGACCCCTCAGGGGTGGTTCACGTGACCCCTCTGGGGTGGGTCACGTGACCCCTCTGGGGTGGGTCACGAGACCCCTCAGGGGTGGGTCACGTGACCCCTCAGGGGTGGGTCACGAGACCCCTCAGGGGTGGGTCACGTGACCCCTCAGGGGTGGGTCACGTGACCCCTCAGGGGTGGGTGACGTGACCCCTCAAGGGTGGGTCAGGAGACACCTCAAGGGTGAGTCCCGTCACCCGAGGGAGGCTTGTGGTGGGGAGCCTGAGTGCGCACGCGCGGCCCTGGTATAGGCCCGAAACCTGCCAGCCGCGGCTCAGAGAAAAGCCATCTCCTGGGGGCCTCCCCATGTTCCTCCACTCCTCAAGGAGGACCCCTTTACAGATGGAAGAAAAGGGGGATCTTCACAGTGGTGGGTTCGGGCCAGAGGGGTCTGTGGGTTTGCCTGCACGTACGCCAGGTGCTCTCACAACGGGCCCAGGTGTTCGAGCTCCGTGGAGGCAGAGGGCTGCTTATTGCTGGATGATAGTGTCCTGCAGGGTTAAGGGACGGCGTGGGCACTCCCAGGGCGACAGAGGGCACCTGGCCTTTAGAGAGTTCCCTGGAAAATTCCCAGCCCAGGCCTCTCGTCCCCAAGTCTATCCTGCGCACAGTGTCTGTGCGAGGCTAGGAGTGCTTCTGGGCAGTGTTCCCCAGCGGAAATCGCGTGGTCCTCTAGGTGGCAGGGAGGGCTCCTGTGTCCACAGACAGGTGCCCAGGGACCCTGTGGAACTGCTGTGACCTCTAAAGGGTGGGTTAGGTGAGCCGAGGGAGGTGTGTGCTTGGGAGCCTGAGTGCGCATGCGCGGCCCACGTATAGGCCCGAAACGAGCCAGCCGCGGCTCGGAGAAAAGCCATCTCCTGGGGGCCTCCCCATGTTCTTCCACTCCTCAAGCGTGACCCCTTTACGGATGGAAGAAAGGGTGATCTTCGCAGTGGTGGGTTCGGGCCAGAGGGGTCTGCGGGTTTGCCTCCACGTACGCCAGGTGCCCGCACACCGGGCGCAGGTGTTTGAGCCCCGTGGAGGCAGAGGGCTGCTTATTGCTGGATGCAAGTGTCCTGCGGGGTCAAGGAACGGCATGGGCACTCCCCGGGCCACACAGGGCACCGGGCCCTTAGAGAGTTCCATGGGAAATCCCCCGCCCACGCCCTCGGTACCCAAGTCTGTCCTTAGCACACTGTCTGTGCGGGGCTGAAGGTGCTGCTAGGCAGTGTGGCCTGTGGGAAATCGTGCGGTCCTCTGAGTGGCAGGGAGGGCTTCTGTTTTGCCGAACAGGTGCGCAGGGACCCTGTAAAACTGCTGTGACCTCTCAAGGTTGGTCATGTGACCCCTCAACGGTGGGGCAGGTGACCTCCCAAGGGTGGGTCACGAGACCCCTCAAGGGTGGGTCACGGAACCCCTCAAGGGTGGGTCATGAGACCCCTCAAGGGCGGGTCACGTGACCCAAAAAGGGTGGGTCACGAGACCCCTCAAGGGTGGGTCACGTGACCCAAAAAGGGTGGGTCACTAGACCCCTCAAGGGTGGGTCACGTGACCCCTAAGGGGTGGGTGACGTGACCCCTCAGGGGTGGGTCACGAGACGCCTCAGGGGTGGGTCACGTGACCCCTCTGGGGTGGGTCACGTGACCCCTCTGGGGTGGGTCACGTGACCCCTCAGGGGTGGGTCACGTGACCCCTAAGGGGTGGGTGACGTGACCCCTCAAGGGTGGGTCAGGAGACACCTCAAGGGTGAGTCCCGTGACCCGAGGGAGGCTTGTGGTGGGGAGCCTGAGTGCGCACGCGCGGCCCACGTATAGGCCCGAAACCAGCCAGCCGCGGCTCAGAGAAAAGCCATCTCCTGGGGGCCTCCCCATGTTCTTCCACTCCTCAAGCGTGACCCCTTTACGGATGGAAGAAAGGGTGATCTTCGCAGTGGTGGGTTCGGGCCAGAGGGGTCTGCGGGTTTGCCTCCACGTACGCCAGGTGCCTGCACACCGGGCGCAGGTGTTTGAGCCCCGTGGAGGCAGAGGGCTGCTTATTGCTGGATGCAAGTGTCCTGCGGGGTCAAGGAACGGCATGGGCACTCCCCGGGCCACACAGGGCACCGGGCCCTTAGAGAGTTCCGTGGGAAATCCCCCGCCCACGCCCCCGTACCCAAGTCTGTCCTTAGCACACTGTCTGTGCGGGGCTGAAGGTGCTGCTAGGCAGTGTGGCCTGTGGGAAATCGTGCGGTCCTCTGAGTGGCAGGGAGGGCTTCTGTTTTGCCGAACAGGTGCGCAGGGACCCTGTAAAACTGCTGTGACCTCTCAAGCTGGGTCATGTGACCCCTCAAGGGTGGGGCAGGTGACCTCCCAAGGGTGGGTCACGAGACCCCTCTGGGGTGGGTCACGTGACCCCTCAGGGGTGGGTCACGAGACCCCTCAGGGGTGGTTCACGTGACCCCTCTGGGGTGGGTCACGTGACCCCTCTGGGGTGGGTCACGAGACCCCTCAGGGGTGGGTCACGTGACCCCTCAGGGGTGGGTCACGTGACCCCTCAGGGGTGGGTCACGTGACCCCTCAAGGGTGGGTCAGGAGACACCTCAAGGGTGAGTCCCGTGACCCGAGGGAGGCTTGTGGTGGGGAGCCTGAGTGCGCACGCGCGGGCCAGGTATAGGCCCGAAACCTGCCAGCCGCGGCTCGGAGAAAAGCCATCTCCTGGGGGCCTCCCCATGTTCCTCCACTCCTCAAGGAGGACCCCTTTACAGATGGAAGAAAAGGGGGATCTTCGCAGTGGTGGGTTCGGGCCAGAGGGGTCTGTGGGTTTGCCTGCACGTACGCCAGGTGCTCTCACAACGGGCCCAGGTGTTCGAGCCCCGTGGAGGCAGAGGGCTGCTTATTGCTGGATGATAGTGTCCTGCAGGGTTAAGGGACGGCGTGGGCACTCCCAGGGCGACAGAGGGCACCTGGCCTTTAGAGAGTTCCCTGGAAAATTCCCAGCCCAGGCCTCTCGTCCACAAGTCTATCCTGCGCACAGTGTCTGTGCGAGGCTAGGAGTGCTTCTGGGCAGTGTTCCCCAGCGGAAATCGCGTGGTCCTCTAGGTGGCAGGGAGGGCTCCTGTGTCCACAGACAGGTGCCCAGGGACCCTGTGGAACTGCTGTGACCTCTAAAGGGTGGGTTAGGTGAGCCGAGGGAGGTGTGTGCTTGGGAGCCTGAGTGCGCATGCGCGGCCCACGTATAGTCCCGAAACGAGCCAGCCGCGGCTCGGAGAAAAGCCATCTCCTGGGGGCCTCCCCATGTTCTTCCACTCCTCAAGCGTGACCCCGTTACGGATGGAAGAAAGGGTGATCTTCGCAGTGGTGGGTTCGGGCCAGAGGGGTCTGCGGGTTTGCCTCCACGTACGCCAGGTGCCCGCACACCGGGCGCTGGTGTTTGAGCCCCGTGGAGGCAGAGGGCTGCTTATTGCTGGATGCAAGTGTCCTGCGGGGTCAAGGAACGGCATGGGCACTCCCCGGGCCACACAGGGCACCGGGCCCTTAGAGAGTTCCATGGGAAATCCCCCGCCCACGCCCTCGGTACCCAAGTCTGTCCTTAGCACACTGTCTGTGCGGGGCTGAAGGTGCTGCTAGGCAGTGTGGCCTGTGGGAAATCGTGCGGTCCTCTGAGTGGCAGGGAGGGCTTCTGTTGTGCCGAACAGGTGTGCAGGGACCCTGTAAAACTGCTGTGACCTCTCAAGGTTGGTCATGTGACCCCTCAACCGTGGGGCAGGTGACCTCCCAAGGGTGGGTCACGAGACCCCTCAAGGGTGGGTCACGGAACCCCTCAAGGGTGGGTCACGAGACCCCTCAAGGGCGGGTCACGTGACCCAAAAAGGGTGGGTCACGAGACCCCTCAAGGGTGGGTGACGTGACCCCTCAGGGGTGGGTCACGAGACCCCTCAGGGGTGGGTCACGTGACCCCTCTGGTGTGGGTCACGTGACCCCTCAGGGGTGGGTCACGAGACCCCTCAGGGGTGGATCACGTGACCCCTCAAGGGTGGGTCACGGGACCCCTCAAGGTTGTGTCACGAGACCCCTAAAGGGCGGGTCACGTGACCCGAAAAGCGTGGGTCAGGAGACCCCTCAAGGGTGGGTCACATGACCCCTCAGGGGCGGGTCACGAGATCCCTCGGGGGTGGGTCACGTGACCCCTCTGGGGTGGGTCACGTGACCCCTCAGGGGTGGGTCACGAGACCCCTCAGGGGTGGTTCACGTGACCCCTCTGGGGTGGGTCACGTGACCCCTCTGGGGTGGGTCACGAGACCCCTCAGGGGTGGGTCACGTGACCCCTCAGGGGTGGGTCACGAGACCCCTCAGGGGTGGGTCACGTGACCCCTCAGGGGTGGGTCACGTGACCCCTCAGGGGTGGGTGACGTGACCCCTCAAGGGTGGGTCAGGAGACACCTCAAGGGTGAGTCCCGTCACCCGAGGGAGGCTTGTGGTGGGGAGCCTGAGTGCGCACGCGCGGCCCTGGTATAGGCCCGAAACCTGCCAGCCGCGGCTCAGAGAAAAGCCATCTCCTGGGGGCCTCCCCATGTTCCTCCACTCCTCAAGGAGGACCCCTTTACAGATGGAAGAAAAGGGGGATCTTCACAGTGGTGGGTTCGGGCCAGAGGGGTCTGTGGGTTTGCCTGCACGTACGCCAGGTGCTCTCACAACGGGCCCAGGTGTTCGAGCTCCGTGGAGGCAGAGGGCTGCTTATTGCTGGATGATAGTGTCCTGCAGGGTTAAGGGACGGCGTGGGCACTCCCAGGGCGACAGAGGGCACCTGGCCTTTAGAGAGTTCCCTGGAAAATTCCCAGCCCAGGCCTCTCGTCCCCAAGTCTATCCTGCGCACAGTGTCTGTGCGAGGCTAGGAGTGCTTCTGGGCAGTGTTCCCCAGCGGAAATCGCGTGGTCCTCTAGGTGGCAGGGAGGGCTCCTGTGTCCACAGACAGGTGCCCAGGGACCCTGTGGAACTGCTGTGACCTCTAAAGGGTGGGTTAGGTGAGCCGAGGGAGGTGTGTGCTTGGGAGCCTGAGTGCGCATGCGCGGCCCACGTATAGGCCCGAAACGAGCCAGCCGCGGCTCGGAGAAAAGCCATCTCCTGGGGGCCTCCCCATGTTCTTCCACTCCTCAAGCGTGACCCCTTTACGGATGGAAGAAAGGGTGATCTTCGCAGTGGTGGGTTCGGGCCAGAGGGGTCTGCGGGTTTGCCTCCACGTACGCCAGGTGCCCGCACACCGGGCGCAGGTGTTTGAGCCCCGTGGAGGCAGAGGGCTGCTTATTGCTGGATGCAAGTGTCCTGCGGGGTCAAGGAACGGCATGGGCACTCCCCGGGCCACACAGGGCACCGGGCCCTTAGAGAGTTCCATGGGAAATCCCCCGCCCACGCCCTCGAACCCAAGTCTGTCCTTAGCACACTGTCTGTGCGGGGCTGAAGGTGCTGCTAGGCAGTGTGGCCTGTGGGAAATCGTGCGGTCCTCTGAGTGGCAGGGAGGGCTTCTGTTTTGCCGAACAGGTGCGCAGGGACCCTGTAAAACTGCTGTGACCTCTCAAGGTTGGTCATGTGACCCCTCAACGGTGGGGCAGGTGACCTCCCAAGGGTGGGTCACGAGACCCCTCAAGGGTGGGTCACGGAACCCCTCAAGGGTGGGTCATGAGACCCCTCAAGGGCGGGTCACGTGACCCAAAAAGGGTGGGTCACGAGACCCCTCAAGGGTGGGTCACGTGACCCAAAAAGGGTGGGTCACTAGACCCCTCAAGGGTGGGTCACGTGACCCCTAAGGGGTGGGTGACGTGACCCCTCAGGGGTGGGTCACGAGACGCCTCAGGGGTGGGTCACGTGACCCCTCTGGGGTGGGTCACGTGACCCCTCTGGGGTGGGTCACGTGACCCCTCAGGGGTGGGTCACGTGACCCCTAAGGGGTGGGTGACGTGACCCCTCAAGGGTGGGTCAGGAGACACCTCAAGGGTGAGTCCCGTGACCCGAGGGAGGCTTGTGGTGGGGAGCCTGAGTGCGCACGCGCGGCCCACGTATAGGCCCGAAACCAGCCAGCCGCGGCTCAGAGAAAAGCCATCTCCTGGGGGCCTCCCCATGTTCTTCCACTCCTCAAGCGTGACCCCTTTACGGATGGAAGAAAGGGTGATCTTCGCAGTGGTGGGTTCGGGCCAGAGGGGTCTGCGGGTTTGCCTCCACGTACGCCAGGTGCCTGCACACCGGGCGCAGGTGTTTGAGCCCCGTGGAGGCAGAGGGCTGCTTATTGCTGGATGCAAGTGTCCTGCGGGGTCAAGGAACGGCATGGGCACTCCCCGGGCCACACAGGGCACCGGGCCCTTAGAGAGTTCCGTGGGAAATCCCCCGCCCACGCCCCCGTACCCAAGTCTGTCCTTAGCACACTGTCTGTGCGGGGCTGAAGGTGCTGCTAGGCAGTGTGGCCTGTGGGAAATCGTGCGGTCCTCTGAGTGGCAGGGAGGGCTTCTGTTTTGCCGAACAGGTGCGCAGGGACCCTGTAAAACTGCTGTGACCTCTCAAGCTGGGTCATGTGACCCCTCAAGGGTGGGGCAGGTGACCTCCCAAGGGTGGGTCACGAGACCCCTCTGGGGTGGGTCACGTGACCCCTCAGGGGTGGGTCACGAGACCCCTCAGGGGTGGTTCACGTGACCCCTCTGGGGTGGGTCACGTGACCCCTCTGGGGTGGGTCACGAGACCCCTCAGGGGTGGGTCACGCGACCCCTCAGGGGTGGGTCACGTGACCCCTCAGGGGTGGGTCACGTGACCCCTCAAGGGTGGGTCAGGAGACACCTCAAGGGTGAGTCCCGTGACCCGAGGAAGGCTTGTGGTGGGGAGCCTGATTGCGCACGCGCGGGCCAGGTATAGGCCCGAAACCTGCCAGCCGCGGCTCGGAGAAAAGCCATCTCCTGGGGGCCTCCCCATGTTCCTCCACTCCTCAAGGAGGACCCCTTTACAGATGGAAGAAAAGGGGGATCTTCGCAGTGGTGGGTTCGGGCCAGAGGGGTCTGTGGGTTTGCCTGCACGTACGCCAGGTGCTCTCACAACGGGCCCAGGTGTTCGAGCCCCGTGGAGGCAGAGGGCTGCTTATTGCTGGATGATAGTGTCCTGCAGGGTTAAGGGACGGCGTGGGCACTCCCAGGGCGACAGAGGGCACCTGGCCTTTAGAGAGTTCCCTGGAAAATTCCCAGCCCAGGCCTCTCGTCCCCAAGTCTATCCTGCGCACAGTGTCTGTGCGAGGCTAGGAGTGCTTCTGGGCAGTGTTCCCCAGCGGAAATCGCGTGGTCCTCTAGGTGGCAGGGAGGGCTCCTGTGTCCACAGACAGGTGCCCAGGGACCCTGTGGAACTGCTGTGACCTCTAAAGGGTGGGTTAGGTGAGCCGAGGGAGGTGTGTGCTTGGGAGCCTGAGTGCGCATGCGCGGCCCACGTATAGTCCCGAAACGAGCCAGCCGCGGCTCGGAGAAAAGCCATCTCCTGGGGGCCTCCCCATGTTCTTCCACTCCTCAAGCGTGACCCCGTTACGGATGGAAGAAAGGGTGATCTTCGCAGTGGTGGGTTCGGGCCAGAGGGGTCTGCGGGTTTGCCTCCACGTACGCCAGGTGCCCGCACACCGGGCGCTGGTGTTTGAGCCCCGTGGAGGCAGAGGGCTGCTTATTGCTGGATGCAAGTGTCCTGCGGGGTCAAGGAACGGCATGGGCACTCCCCGGGCCACACAGGGCACCGGGCCCTTAGAGAGTTCCATGGGAAATCCCCCGCCCACGCCCTCGGTACCCAAGTCTGTCCTTAGCACACTGTCTGTGCGGGGCTGAAGGTGCTGCTAGGCAGTGTGGCCTGTGGGAAATCGTGCGGTCCTCTGAGTGGCAGGGAGGGCTTCTGTTTTGCCGAACAGGTGTGCAGGGACCCTGTAAAACTGCTGTGACCTCTCAAGGTTGGTCATGTGACCCCTCAACCGTGGGGCAGGTGACCTCCCAAGGGTGGGTCACGAGACCCCTCAAGGGTGGGTCACGGAACCCCTCAAGGGTGGGTCACGAGACCCCTCAAGGGCGGGTCACGTGACCCAAAAAGGGTGGGTCACGAGACCCCTCAAGGGTGGGTGACGTGACCCCTCAGGGGTGGGTCACGAGACCCCTCAGGGGTGGGTCACGTGACCCCTCTGGGGTGGGTCACGTGACCCCTCAGGGGTGGGTCACGAGACCCCTCAGGGGTGGGTCACGTGACCCCTCAGGGGTGGGTCACGTGACCCCTCAGGGGTGGGTGACGTGACCCCTCAAGGGTGGGTCAGGAGACACCTCAAGGGTGAGTCCCGTCACCCGAGGGAGGCTTGTGGTGTGGAGCCTGAGTGCGCACGCGCGGCCCTGGTATAGGCCCGAAACCTGCCAGCCGCGGCTCAGGGAAAAGCCATCTCCTGGGGGCCTCCCCATGTTCCTCCACTCCTCAAGGAGGACCCCTTTACAGATGGAAGAAAAGGGGGATCTTCACAGTGGTGGGTTCGGGCCAGAGGGGTCTGTGGGTTTGCCTGCACGTACGCCAGGTGCTCTCACAACGGGCCCAGGTGTTCGAGCTCCGTGGAGGCAGAGGGCTGCTTATTGCTGGATGATAGTGTCCTGCAGGGTTAAGGGACGGCGTGGGCACTCCCAGGGCGACAGAGGGCACCTGGCCTTTAGAGAATTCCCTGGAAAATTCCCAGCCCAGGCCTCTCGTCCCAAAGTCTATCCTGCGCACAGTGTCTGTGCGAGGCTAGGAGTGCTTCTGGGCAGTGTTCCCCAGCGGAAATCGCGTGGTCCTCTAGGTGGCAGGGAGGGCTCCTGTGTCCACAGACAGGTGCCCAGGGACCCTGTGGAACTGCTGTGACCTCTAAAGGGTGGGTTAGGTGAGCCGAGGGAGGTGTGTGCTTGGGAGCCTGAGTGCGCATGCGCGGCCCACGTATAGGCCCGAAACGAGCCAGCCGCGGCTCGGAGAAAAGCCATCTCCTGGGGGCCTCCCCATGTTCTTCCACTCCTCAAGCGTGACCCCTTTACGGATGGAAGAAAGGGTGATCTTCGCAGTGGTGGGTTCGGGCCAGAGGGGTCTGCGGGTTTGCCTCCACGTACGCCAGGTGCCCGCACACCGGGCGCAGGTGTTTGAGCCCCGTGGAGGCAGAGGGCTGCTTATTGCTGGATGCAAGTGTCCTGCGGGGTCAAGGAACGGCATGGGCACTCCCCGGGCCACACAGGGCACCGGGCCCTTAGAGAGTTCCATGGGAAATCCCCCGCCCACGCCCTCGGTACCCAAGTCTGTCCTTAGCACACTGTCTGTGCGGGGCTGAAGGTGCTGCTAGGCAGTGTGGCCTGTGGGAAATCGTGCGGTCCTCTGAGTGGCAGGGAGGGCTTCTGTTTTGCCGAACAGGTGCGCAGGGACCCTGTAAAACTGCTGTGACCTCTCAAGGTTGGTCATGTGACCCCTCAACGGTGGGGCAGGTGACCTCCCAAGGGTGGGTCACGAGACCCCTCAAGGGTGGGTCACGGAACCCCTCAAGGGTGGGTCATGAGACCCCTCAAGGGCGGGTCACGTGACCCAAAAAGGGTGGGTCACGAGACCCCTCAAGGGTGGGTCACGTGACCCAAAAAGGGTGGGTCACTAGACACCTCAAGGGTGGGTCACGTGACCCGAAAAGCGTGGGTCAGGAGACCCCTAAAGGGTGGGTCACATGACCCCTCAGGGGCGGGTCACGAGATCCCTCGGGGGTGGGTCACGTGACCCCTCTGGGGTGGGTCACGTGACCCCTCAGGGGTGGGTCACGAGACCCCTCTGGGGTGGGTCACGTGACCCCTCAGGGGTGGGTCACGAGACCCCTCTGGGGTGGGTCACCAGACCCCTCAGGGGTGGGTCACGTGACCCCTCAGGGGTGGGTCACGAGACCCCTCAGGGGTGGGTCACGTGACCCCTCAGGGGTGGGTCACGAGACCCCTCAGGGGTGGGTCACGTGACCCCTCAGGGGTGGGTCACGTGACCCCTCAGGGGTGGGTGACGTGACCCCTCAAGGGTGGGTCAGGAGACACCTCAAGTGTGAGTCCCGTCACCCGAGGGAGGCTTGTGGTGGGGAGCCTGAGTGCGCACGCGCGGCCCTGGTATAGGCCCGAAACCTGCCAGCCGCGGCTCAGAGAAAAGCCATCTCCTGGGGGCCTCCCCATGTTCCTCCACTCCTCAAGGAGGACCCCTTTACAGATGGAAGAAAAGGGGGATCTTCACAGTGGTGGGTTCGGGCCAGAGGGGTCTGTGGGTTTGCCTGCACGTACGCCAGGTGCTCTCACAACGGGCCCAGGTGTCGAGCTCCGTGGAGGCAGAGGGCTGCTTATTGCTGGATGATAGTGTCCTGCAGGGTTAAGGACGGCGTGGGCACTCCCAGGGTGACAGAGGGCACCTGGCCTTTAGAGAGTTCCCTGGAAAATTCCCAGCCCAGGCCTCTCGTCCCCAAGTCTATCCTGCGCACAGTGTCTGTGCGAGGCTAGGAGTGCTTCTGGGCAGTGTTCCCCAGCGGAAATCGCGTGGTCCTCTAGGTGGCAGGGAGGGCTCCTGTGTCCACAGACAGGTGCCCAGGGACCCTGTGGAACTGCTGTGACCTCTAAAGGGTGGGTTAGGTGAGCCGAGGGAGGTGTGTGCTTGGGAGCCTGAGTGCGCATGCGCGGCCCACGTATAGGCCCGAAACGAGCCAGCCGCGGCTCGGAGAAAAGCCATCTCCTGGGGGCCTCCCATGTTCTTCCACTCCTCAAGCGTGACCCCTTTACGGATGGAAGAAAGGGTGATCTTCGCAGTGGTGGGTTCGGGCCAGAGGGGTCTGCGGGTTTGCCTCCACGTACGCCAGGTGCCCGCACACCGGGCGCTGGTGTTTGAGCCCCGTGGAGGCAGAGGGCTGCTTATTGCTGGATGCAAGTGTCCTGCGGGGTCAAGGAACGGCATGGGCACTCCCCGGGCCACACAGGGCACCGGGCCCTTAGAGAGTTCCATGGGAAATCCCCCGCCCACGCCCTCGGTACCCAAGTCTGTCCTTAGCACACTGTCTGTGCGGGGCTGAAGGTGCTGCTAGGCAGTGTGGCCTGTGGGAAATCGTGCGGTCCTCTGAGTGGCAGGGAGGGCTTTCTGTTTTTGCCGAACAGGTTCGCAGGGACCCTGTAAAACTGCTGTGACCTCTCAAGGTTGGTCATGTGACCCCTCAACGGTGGGGCAGGTGACCTCCCAAGGGTGGGTCACGAGACACCTCAAGGGTGGGTCACGAGACCCCTCAAGGGCGGGTCACGTGACCCAAAAAGGGTGGGTCACGAGACCCCTCAGGGGTGGGTCACGAGACCCCTCAGGGGTGGGTCACGTGACTCCTCTGGGGTGGGTCACGTGACCCCTCAGGGGTGGGTCACGAGACCCCTCAGGGGTGGTCACGTGACCCCTCAGGGGTGGGCACGTGACCCCTCAGGGGTGGGGCACGTGACCCCTCAAGGGTGGGTCAGGAGACACCTCAAGGGTGAGTCCCGTGACCCGAGGGAGGCTTGTGGTGGGGAGCCTGAGGTGCGCACGCGTGGCCCTGGTATAGGCCCGAAACCTGCCAGCCGCGGCTCAGAGAAAAGCCATCTCCTGGGGGCCTCCCCATGTTCCTCCACTCCTCAAGGAGGACCCCTTTACAGATGGAAGAAAAGGGGGATCTTCACAGTGGTGGGTTCGGGCCAGAGGGGTCTGTGGGTTTGCCTGCACGTACGCCAGGTGCTCTCACAACGGCCCAGGTGTTCGAGCTCCGTGGAGGCAGAGGGCTGCTTATTGCTGGATGATAGTGTCCTGCAGGGTTAAGGGACGGCGTGGGCACTCCCAGGGCGACAGAGGGCACCTGGCCTTTAGAGAGTTCCCTGGAAAATTCCCCGCCCAGGCCCCTGGTCCACAAGTCTATCCTGCGGCACAGTGTCTGTGGGAGGCTGGGAGTGCTTCTGGGCAGTGTTCCCCAGCGGAAATCGCGTGGTCCTCTAGGTGGCAGGTAGGGCTCCTGTGTCCACGGACAGTTGCCCAGGGACCCGGTGGAACTGCTGTGACCTCTAAAGGGTGGGTCAGGTGAGCCGAGGGAGGTGTGTGCTTGGGCGCCTGAGTGCGCATGCGCGGCCCACGTATAGGCCCGAAACCAGCCAGCCGCGGCTCGGAGAAAAGCCATCTCCTGGGGGCCTCCCCATGTTCTTCCACTCCTCAAGCGTGACCCCTTTACGGATGGAAGAAAAGGGGGATCTTCGCAGTGGTGGGTTCTGGCCAGAGGGGTCGGCGGGTTTGCCTCCATGTACGCCAGGTGCCCGCACACCAGGCCCAGGTGTTTGTGCCCTGTGGAGGCAGAGGGCTGCTTTTTGCTGGATGCAAGTGTCCTGCGGGGTCAAGGAACGGCAGGGGCACTCCCCCGGCCACACAGGGCGACGGGCCCTTAGAGAGTTCCATGGGAAATCCCCCGCCCATGCCCCCGGTACCCAAGTCTGTCCTTAGCACACTGTCTGTGCGGGGCTGAAGTGCTGCTAGGCAGTGTGGCCTGTGGGAAATCGTGCGGTCCTCTGAGTGGCAGGGAGGGCTTCTGTTTCCCCGAACAGGTGCGCAGGGACCTGTAAAACTGCTGTGACCTCTCAAGCTGGGTCATGTGACCCCTCAAGGGTGGGGCAGGTGACCTCCCAAGGGTGGGTCACGAGACCCCTCTGGGGTGGGTCACGTGACCCCTCAGGGGTGGGTCACGAGACCCCTCAGGGGTGGTTCACGTGACCCCTCTGGGGTGGGTCACGTGACCCCTCTGGGGTGGGTCACGAGACCCCTCAGGGGTGGGTCACGCGACCCCTCAGGGGTGGGTCACGTGACCCCTCAGGGGTGGGTCACGTGACCCCTCAAGGGTGGGTCAGGAGACACCTCAAGGGTGAGTCCCGTGACCCGAGGAAGGCTTGTGGTGGGGAGCCTGATTGCGCACGCGCGGGCCAGGTATAGGCCCGAAACCTGCCAGCCGCGGCTCGGAGAAAAGCCATCTCCTGGGGGCCTCCCCATGTTCCTCCACTCCTCAAGGAGGACCCCTTTACAGATGGAAGAAAAGGGGGGATCTTCGCAGTGGTGGGTTCGGGCCCAGAGGGGTCTGTGGGTTTGCCTGCACGTACGCCAGGTGCTCTCACAACGGGCCCAGGTGTTCGAGCCCCGTGGAGGCAGAGGGCTGCTTATTGCTGGATGATAGTGTCCTGCAGGGTTAAGGGACGGCGTGGGCACTCCCAGGGCGACAGAGGGCACCTGGCCTTTAGAGAGTTCCCTGGAAAATTCCCAGCCCAGGCCTCTCGTCCCCAAGTCTATCCTGCGCACAGTGTCTGTGCGAGGCTAGGAGTGCTTCTGGGCAGTGTTCCCCAGCGGAAAATCGCGTGGTCCTCTAGGTGGCAGGGAGGGCTCCTGTGTCCACAGACAGGTGCCCAGGGACCCTGTGGAACTGCTGTGACCTCTAAAGGGTGGGTTAGGTGAGACCGAGGGAGGTGTGTGCTTGGGAGCCTGAGTGCGCATGCGCGGCCCACGTATAGTCCCGAAACGAGCCAGCCGCGGCTCGGAGAAAAGCCATCTCCTGGGGGCCTCCCCATGTTCTTCCACTCCTCAAGCGTGACCCCGTTACGGATGGAAGAAAGGGTGATCTTCGCAGTGGTGGGTTCGGGCCAGAGGGGTCTGCGGGTTTGCCTCCACGTACGCCAGGTGCCCGCACACCGGGCGCTGGTGTTTGAGCCCCGTGGAGGCAGAGGGCTGCTTATTGCTGGATGCAAGTGTCCTGCGGGGTCAAGGAACGGCATGGGCACTCCCCGGGCCACACAGGGCACCGGGCCCTTAGAGAGTTCCATGGGAAATCCCCCGCCCACGCCCTCGGTACCCAAGTCTGTCCTTAGCACACTGTCTGTGCGGGCTGAAGGTGCTGCTAGGCAGTGTGGCCTGTGGGAAATCGTGCGGTCCTCTGAGTGGCAGGGAGGGCTTCTGTTTTGCCGAACAGGTGTGCAGGGACCCTGTAAAACTGCTGTGACCTCTCAAGGTTGGTCATGTGACCCCTCAACCGTGGGGCAGGTGACCTCCCAAGGGTGGGTCACGAGACCCCTCAAGGGTGGGTCACGGAACCCCTCAAGGGTGGGTCACGAGACCCCTCAAGGGCGGGTCACGTGACCCAAAAAGGGTGGGTCACGAGACCCCTCAAGGGTGGGTGACGTGACCCCTCAGGGGTGGGTCACGAGACCCCTCAGGGGTGGGTCACGTGACCCCTCTGGGGTGGGTCACGTGACCCCTCAGGGGTGGGTCACGAGACCCCTCAGGGGTGGGTCACGTGACCCCTCAGGGGTGGGTCACGTGACCCCTCAGGGGTGGGTGACGTGACCCCTCAAGGGTGGGTCAGGAGACACCTCAAGGGTGAGTCCCGTCACCCGAGGGAGGCTTGTGGTGTGGAGCCTGAGTGCGCACGCGCGGCCCTGGTATAGGCCCGAAACCTGCCAGCCGCGGCTCAGGGAAAAGCCATCTCCTGGGGGCCTCCCCATGTTCCTCCACTCCTCAAGGAGGACCCCTTTACAGATGGAAGAAAAGGGGGATCTTCACAGTGGTGGGTTCGGGCCAGAGGGGTCTGTGGGTT
>NW_026527514.1:0-32170 GCF_022682495.2 Desmodus rotundus
CCCTTTACGGATGGAAGAACAGGGGGATCTTCGCAGTGGCGGGGACGGGACGGAGGGGTCTGCGGGTTTGCCGCCACGTAGGCCAGTTGCTCGCACCCCGGCCCCCTGTGTCCGTGCTCCATGGAGGAGGTGGGCCGCTTATGGCGGGATGCAGGCGTCCTGCGGGGCTCAAGGGACGGCGTGGGCACTCCCCGGGCGAGAGAGGGCACCCGGGACCCGAGAGAGCACCCGGGGGAAAATGCCCCGCCCTGGCCCCCGTGGCTCCAGTGGCCTCCCTAGGCTCCTGCCGTGGGGCCTGGTCCCGCCCACCTGGGCCCAGGTTCTCCGCAGGTGAATGCCTTTTGCGGACAGCAAGGACCACAGGCCGCGGATGCCTTCACGGGGAGGGGGGTTCGAGCTCTGTGGGACCCGGGTCCCAGCGGACACAGTCCCTTCTCGCGAAGTCAGCCCAGACTTTAGAGAGTAGAAGCGTCTCGGTGCAGGTTTGCCGCCTCGGGGCAGGGTGGGGCCGTTTGAGCCAAGAAAGACTCTCAGCCCCCCAGGCAGGTCTCAGGCCCGAGTCCCCCCGGGAGACGGGGTCCCTGGGCGTGGGTCCGGCCCGCCCGGGCCCCTGCCCACCAGGCGCGGAACCCTGGCCCGCCCCTCATCGAGGCCCCGGGGCCCTAGTTCTTCCCTGGCACTCTGCCTCTGCCGGGGTGGGAGACGCGCTGGCAAGTGTGGTCCACGGGGAAAAGGAACGGACCTCTGGGTGGCGGGCAGAGCTTCCAGTTCCACGGACAGGACCCCAGGGACTCTGTGAAGCGGGCCTGATATGTCCGGGGTGGGGCCCGTTGCCCCGAGGGAGGCTTCTGGTGGGGCTGCCTGCCCTCTGCCTGCCGGGTCCCGCGTCTTGGCCCGAAACCGGCCAGCGGCGGCTCTGACAAATGCCATCTCCTGGGGGCCTCCCCCCTGTTCCTCCATCCGTAAGGGGCGACCCCCTTACGGATGGAGGAACAGGGGGATCTTCGCAGTGGGGCGGTCGGGACGGAGGGGTCTGCGCGTCTCCAGCCACTTAGCCCAGTGACCCGCAGCCCGGCCCCAGAGTTCCAAGCTCCATGGAGGCAGGGGGCCTCTTATCACGGGAAGCAGGTGTCTCGCGGGGCTCCAGGGACGGCGTGGGCACTCTCTAGGCGAGAGAGGGTGCCCGTGCCCCGAGAGAGCCCCGGCGAGAGCCCGAGGCCTGCCGCAGAGGCTGCCGTTGCCTCCCCCGGGCTCCTACCATGGGGCCTGGCCCTGCTCTCCCGAGGCCCTGGTTCGCCGCAGGTGAATGCCTTTTGCGGACGCCAAGGACAGGAGGCCGCCGATTCCCTCACAGAGGTGGGGGTTCGAGCTCTGGGGGACTGAGGTCGCAGCGGTCTCACTCCATTTTTGGGTGCTTCTGCACAGACTGGAGGGTTGAAGCGGCTGGGCCCAAGTCTGCCGCCTTGTGGCAGGGTGGGGGCGTTGCAGGCGAAGCAAGGCTCTTAGCCTCCCAGGCGGGGCACAGGCCAGACTCCCCACAGGAGAACAGGTCCGTGGACGAGGGTCCCGCCCGCCCGCCCGCCCGCCGGGACCCGCTCCACCTGGCGCGGAACCGTGGCCGGCCCCTCTTCCCGGCCCCCAGGTCCCTAGTTCTTCCCTGGCACTCTGCCTCTGCGGGGGTGGGGAGAGCTGCTGGGAAGTGTGGTCCACGGGGAAAACGCACGGTCCTCTGGATGGCAGGGAGGGCTTCCGTTAACTCTGACACCAGCCCAGGGACCCTGTGAACCTGGCCTGATATCTCAAGGGGGGGCGGGGGGGGGCACGTTGCCCGGAGGGATGCTTGCGGTGGGGGGGCCTGCTTGCGCCTGCGCGGCCCCGCCTCTTGGCCCGTAAACCACCCGGCCGCGGCTCGGACAAAAGCCATCTCCTGGGCGCCTCCCCCCTGTTCTTCCATCCGTAAAGGGGGACCCCTTTACGGATGGAAGAACAGGGGGATCTTCGCAGTGGCGGGGGACGGGACGGAGGGGGTCTGCGGGTTTGCCGCCACGTAGGCCAGTTGCTCGCACCCCGGCCCCCTGTGTCCGTGCTCCATGGAGGAGGTGGGCCGCTTATGGCGGGATGCAGGCGTCCTGCGGGGCTCAAGGGACGGCGTGGGCGCTCCCCGGGCGAGAGAGGGCACCCGGGACCCGAGAGAGCACCGGGGGGAAAATGCCCCGCCCTGGCCCCCGTGGCTCCAGTGGCCTCCCTAGGCTCCTGCCGTGGGGCCTGGTCCCGCCCACCTGGGCCCAGGTTCTCCGCAGGTGAATGCCTTTTGCGGACAGCAAGGACCACAGGCCGCGGATGCCTTCACGGGGAGGGGGGGTTCGAGCTCTGTGGGACCCGGGTCCCAGCGGACACAGTCCCTTCTCGCGAAGTCCAGCCCAGACTTTAGAGAGTAGAAGCGTCTCGGTGCAGGTTTGCCGCCTCGGGGCAGGGTGGGGCCGTTTGAGCCAAGAAAGACTCTCAGCCCCCCAGGCAGGTCTCAGGCCCGAGTCCCCCCGGGAGACGGGGTCCCCTGGGCGTGGGTCCGGCCCGCCCGGGCCCCTGCCCACCAGGCGCGGAACCCTGGCCCGCCCCTCATCGAGGCCCCGGGGCCCTAGTTCTTCCCTGGCACTCTGCCTCTGCCGGGGGTGGGAGACGCGCTGGCAAGTGTGGTCCACGGGAAAAGGAACGGACCTCTGGGTGGCGGGCAGAGCTTCCAGTTCCACGGACAGGACCCCAGGGACTCTGTGAAGCGGGCCTGATATGTCCGGGTTGGGGCCCGTTGCCCCGAGGGAGGCTTCTGGTGGGCTGCCTGCCCTCTGCCTGCCGGGTCCCGCGTCTTGCCCGAAACCGGCCAGCGGCGGCTCTGACAAATGCCATCTCCTGGGGGCCTCCCCCCTGTTCCTCCATCCGTAAGGGGCGACCCCCTTACGGATGGAGGAACAGGGGGATCTTCGCAGTGGGGCGGTCGGGACGGAGGGGTCTGCGCGTCTCCAGCCACTTAGCCCAGTGACCCGCAGCCCGGCCCCAGAGTTCCAAGCTCCATGGAGGCAGGGGGCCTCTTATCACGGGAAGCAGGTGTCTCGCGGGGCTCCAGGGACGGCGTGGGCACTCTCTAGGCGAGAGAGGGTGCCCGTGCCCCGAGAGAGCCCCGGCGAGAGCCCGAGGCCTGGCCGCAGAGGCTGCCGTTGCCTCCCCCGGGCTCCTACCATGGGGCCTGGCCCTGCTCTCCCGAGGCCCTGGTTCGCCGCAGGTGAATGCCTTTTGCGGACGCCAAGGACAGGAGGCCGCCGATTCCCTCACAGAGGTGGGGGTTCGAGCTCTGGGGGACTGAGGTCGCAGCGGTCTCACTCCATTTTTGGGTGCTTCTGCACAGACTGGAGGGTTGAAGCGGCTGGGCCCAAGTCTGCCGCCTTGTGGCAGGGTGGGGGCGTTGCAGGCGAAGCAAGGCTCTTAGCCTCCCAGGCGGGGCACAGGCCAGACTCCCCACAGGAGAACAGGTCCGTGGACGAGGGTCCCGCCCGCCCGCCCGCCCGCCGGGACCCGCTCCACCTGGCGCGGAACCGTGGCCGGCCCCTCTTCCCGGCCCCAGGTCCCTAGTTCTTCCCTGGCACTCTGCCTCTGCGGGGGTGGGAGAGCTGCTGGGAAGTGTGGTCCACGGGAAAACGCACGGTCCTCTGGATGGCAGGGAGGGCTTCCGTTAACTCTGACACCAGCCCAGGGACCCTGTGAACCTGGCCTGATATCTCAAGGGGGGGCGGGGGGGGGCACGTTGCCCGGAGGGATGCTTGCGGTGGGGGGGGCCTGCTTGCGCCTGCGCGGCCCCGCCTCTTGGCCCGTAAACCCACCGGCCGCGGCTCGGACAAAAGCCATCTCCTGGGCGCCTCCCCCCTGTTCTTCCATCCGTAAAGGGGGACCCCTTTACGGATGGAAGAACAGGGGGATCTTCGCAGTGGCGGGGACGGGACGGAGGGGTCTGCGGGTTTGCCGCCACGTAGGCCAGTTGCTCGCACCCCGGCCCCCTGTGTCCGTGCTCCATGGAGGAGGTGGGCCGCTTATGGCGGGATGCAGGCGTCCTGCGGGGCTCAAGGGACGCCGTGGGCGCTCCCCGGGCGAGAGAGGGCACCCGGGACCCGAGAGAGCACCCGGGAAAATGCCCCGCCCTGGCCCCCGTGGCTCCAGTGGCCTCCCTAGGCTCCTGCCGTGGGGCCTGGTCCCGCCCACCTGGGCCCAGGTTCTCCGCAGGTGAATGCCTTTTGCGGACAGCAAGGACCACAGGCCGCGGATGCCTTCACGGGGAGGGGGGTTCGAGCTCTGTGGGACCCGGGGTCCCAGCGGACACAGTCCCTTCTCGCGAAGTCCAGCCCAGACTTTAGAGAGTAGAAGCGTCTCGGTGCAGGTTTGCCGCCTCGGGGCAGGGTGGGGCCGTTTGAGCCAAGAAAGACTCTCAGCCCCCCAGGCAGGTCTCAGGCCCGAGTCCCCCCGGGAGACGGGGTCCCTGGGCGTGGGTCCGGCCCGCCCGGGCCCCTGCCCACCAGGCGCGGAACCCTGGCCCGCCCCTCATCGAGGCCCCGGGGCCCTAGTTCTTCCCTGGCACTCTGCCTCTGCCGGGGTGGGAGACGCGCTGGCAAGTGTGGTCCACGGGAAAAGGAACGGACCTCTGGGTGGCGGGCAGAGCTTCCAGTTCCACGGACAGGACCCCAGGGACTCTGTGAAGCGGGCCTGATATGTCCGGGGTGGGGCCCGTTGCCCCGAGGGAGGCTTCTGGTGGGGCTGCCTGCCCTCTGCCTGCCGGGTCCCGCGTCTTGGCCCGAAACCGGCCAGCGGCGGCTCTGACAAATGCCATCTCCTGGGGGCCTCCCCCCTGTTCCTCCATCCGTAAGGGGGCGACCCCCTTACGGATGGAGGAACAGGGGGATCTTCGCAGTGGGGCGGTCGGGACGGAGGGGTCTGCGCGTCTCCAGCCACTTAGCCCAGTGACCCGCAGCCCGGCCCCAGAGTTCCAAGCTCCATGGAGGCAGGGGGCCTCTTATCACGGGAAGCAGGTGTCTCGCGGGGCTCCAGGGACGGCGTGGGCACTCTCTAGGCGAGAGAGGGTGCCCGTGCCCCGAGAGAGCCCCGGCGAGAGCCCGAGGCCTGGCCGCAGAGGCTGCCGTTGCCTCCCCGGGCTCCTACCATGGGGCCTGGCCCTGCTCCCGAGGCCCTGGTTCGCCGCAGGTGAATGCCTTTTGCGGACGCCAAGGACAGGAGGCCGCCGATTCCCTCACAGAGGTGGGGGTTCGAGCTCTGGGGGACTGAGGTCGCAGCGGTCTCACTCCATTTTTGGGTGCTTCTGCACAGACTGGAGGGTTGAAGCGGCTGGGCCCAAGTCTGCCGCCTTGTGGCAGGGTGGGGGCGTTGCAGGCGAAGCAAGGCTCTTAGCCTCCCAGGCGGGGCACAGGCCAGACTCCCCACAGGAGAACAGGTCCGTGGACGAGGGTCCCGCCCGCCCGCCCGCCCGCCGGGACCCGCTCCACCTGGCGCGGGAACCGTGGCCGGCCCCTCTTCCCGGCCCCAGGTCCCTAGTTCTTCCCTGGCACTCTGCCTCTGCGGGGGGTGGGAGAGCTGCTGGGAAGTGTGGTCCACGGGAAAACGCACGGTCCTCTGGATGGCAGGGAGGGCTTCCGTTAACTCTGACACCAGCCCAGGGACCCTGTGAACCTGGCCTGATATCTCAAGGGGGGGCGGGGGGGGGCACGTTGCCCCGGAGGGATGCTTGCGGTGGGGGGGCCTGCTTGCGCCTGCGCGGCCCCCGCCTCTTGGCCCGTAAACCACCCGGCCGCGGCTCGGACAAAAGCCATCTCCTGGGCGCCTCCCCCCTGTTCTTCCATCCGTAAAGGGGGACCCCTTTACGGATGGAAGAACAGGGGGATCTTCGCAGTGGCGGGGACGGGACGGAGGGGTCTGCGGGTTTGCCGCCACGTAGGCCAGTTGCTCGCACCCCGGCCCCCTGTGTCCGTGCTCCATGGAGGAGGTGGGACGCTTATGGCGGGATGCAGGCGTCCTGCGGGGCTCAAGGGACGGCGTGGGCGCTCCCCGGGCGAGAGAGGGCACCCGGGACCCGAGAGAGCACCCGGGAAAATGCCCCGCCCTGGCCCCCGTGGCTCCAGTGGCCTCCCTAGGCTCCTGCCGTGGGGCCTGGTCCCGCCCACCTGGGCCCAGGTTCTCCGCAGGTGAATGCCTTTTGCGGACAGCAAGGACCACAGGCCGCGGATGCCTTCACGGGGAGGGGGGTTCGAGCTCTGTGGGACCCGGGTCCCAGCGGACACAGTCCCTTCTCGCGAAGTCCAGCCCAGACTTTAGAGAGTAGAAGCGTCTCGGTGCAGGTTTGCCGCCTCGGGGCAGGGTGGGGCCGTTTGAGCCAAGAAAGACTCTCAGCCCCCCAGGCAGGTCTCAGGCCCGAGTCCCCCCGGGAGACGGGGGTCCCTGGGCGTGGGTCCGGCCCGCCCGGGCCCCTGCCCACCAGGCGCGGAACCCTGGCCCGCCCCTCATCGAGGCCCCGGGGCCCTAGTTCTTCCCTGGCACTCTGCCTCTGCCGGGGTGGGAGACGCGCTGGCAAGTGTGGTCCACGGGAAAAGGAACGGACCTCTGGGTGGCGGGCAGAGCTTCCAGTTCCACGGACAGGACCCCAGGGACTCTGTGAAGCGGGCCTGATATGTCCGGGGTGGGGCCCGTTGCCCCGAGGGAGGCTTCTGGTGGGGCTGCCTGCCCTCTGCCTGCCGGGTCCCGCGTCTTGGCCCGAAACCGGCCAGCGGCGGCTCTGACAAATGCCATCTCCTGGGGGCCTCCCCCCTGTTCCTCCATCCGTAAGGGGCGACCCCCTTACGGATGGAGGAACAGGGGGGATCTTCGCAGTGGGGGCGGTCGGGACGGAGGGGTCTGCGCGTCTCCAGCCACTTAGCCCAGTGACCCGCAGCCCGGCCCCAGAGTTCCAAGCTCCATGGAGGCAGGGGGCCTCTTATCACGGGAAGCAGGTGTCTCGCGGGGCTCCAGGGACGGCGTGGGCACTCTCTAGGCGAGAGAGGGTGCCCGTGCCCCGAGAGAGCCCCGGCGAGAGCCCGAGGCCTGGCCGCAGAGGCTGCCGTTGCCTCCCCCGGGCTCCTACCATGGGGCCTGGCCCTGCTCTCCCGAGGCCCTGGTTCGCCGCAGGTGAATGCCTTTTGCGGAGGCCAAGGACAGGAGGCCGCCGATTCCCTCACAGAGGTGGGGGTTCGAGCTCTGGGGGACTGAGGTCGCAGCGGTCTCACTCCATTTTTGGGTGCTTCTGCACAGACTGGAGGGTTGAAGCGGCTGGGCCCAAGTCTGCCGCCTTGTGGCAGGGTGGGGGCGTTGCAGGCGAAGCAAGGCTCTTAGCCTCCCAGGCGGGGGCACAGGCCAGACTCCCACAGGAGAACAGGTCCGTGGACGAGGGTCCCGCCCGCCCGCCCGCCCGCCGGGACCCGCTCCACCTGGCGCGGAACCGTGGCCGGCCCCTCTTCCCGGCCCCAGGTCCCTAGTTCTTCCCTGGCACTCTGCCTCTGCGGGGGTGGGAGAGCTGCTGGGAAGTGTGGTCCACGGGAAAACGCACGGTCCTCTGGATGGCAGGGAGGGCTTCCGTTAACTCTGACACCAGCCCAGGGACCCTGTGAACCTGGCCTGATATCTCAAGGGGGGGGCGGGGGGGGGCACGTTGCCCGGAGGGATGCTTGCGGTGGGGGGGCCTGCTTGCGCCTGCGCGGGCCCCGCCTCTTGGCCCGTAAACCACCCGGCCGCGGCTCGGACAAAAGCCATCTCCTGGGCGCCTCCCCCCTGTTCTTCCATCCGTAAAGGGGGACCCCTTTACGGATGAAGAACAGGGGGATCTTCGCAGTGGCGGGGACGGGACGGAGGGGTCTGCGGGTTGCCGCCACGTAGGCCAGTTGCTCGCACCCCGGCCCCCTGTGTCCGTGCTCCATGGAGGAGGTGGGCCGCTTATGGCGGGATGCAGGCGTCCTGCGGGGCTCAAGGGACGGCGTGGGCGCTCCCCGGGCGAGAGAGGGCACCCGGGACCCGAGAGAGCACCGGGGAAAATGCCCCGCCCTGGCCCCCGTGGCTCCAGTGGCCTCCCTAGGCTCCTGCCGTGGGGCCTGGTCCCGCCCACCTGGGCCCAGGTTCTCCGCAGGTGAATGCCTTTTGCGGACAGCAAGGACCACAGGCCGCGGATGCCTTCACGGGGAGGGGGGTTCGAGCTCTGTGGGACCCGGGTCCCAGCGGACACAGTCCCTTCTCGCGAAGTCCAGCCCAGACTTTAGAGAGTAGAAGCGTCTCGGTGCAGGTTTGCCGCCTCGGGGCAGGGTGGGGCCGTTTGAGCCAAGAAAGACTCTCAGCCCCCCAGGCAGGTCTCAGGCCCGAGTCCCCCCGGGAGACGGGGTCCCTGGGCGTGGGTCCGGCCCGCCCGGGCCCCTGCCCACCAGGCGCGGAACCCTGGCCCGCCCCTCATCGAGGCCCCGGGGGCCCTAGTTCTTCCTGGCACTCTGCCTCTGCCGGGGTGGGAGACGCGCTGGCAAGTGTGGTCCACGGGAAAAGGAACGGACCTCTGGGTGGCGGGCAGAGCTTCCAGTTCCACGGACAGGACCCCAGGGACTCTGTGAAGCGGGCCTGATATGTCCGGGGTGGGGCCCGTTGCCCCGAGGGAGGCTTCTGGTGGGGCTGCCTGCCCTCTGCCTGCCGGGTCCCGCGTCTTGGCCCGAAACCGGCCAGCGGCGGCTCTGACAAATGCCATCTCCTGGGGGCCTCCCCCCCTGTTCCTCCATCCGTAAGGGGCGACCCCCTTACGGATGGAGGAACAGGGGGATCTTCGCAGTGGGGCGGTCGGGACGGAGGGGTCTGCGCGTCTCCAGCCACTTAGCCCAGTGACCCGCAGCCCGGCCCCAGAGTTCCAAGCTCCATGGAGGCAGGGGGCCTCTTATCACGGGAAGCAGGTGTCTCGCGGGGCTCCAGGGGACGGCGTGGGCACTCTCTAGGCGAAGAGAGGGTGCCCGTGCCCCGAGAGAGCCCCGGCGAGAGCCCGAGGCCTGGCCGCAGAGGCTGCCGTTGCCTCCCCCGGGCTCCTACCATGGGGCCTGGCCTGCTCTCCCCGAGGCCCTGGTTCGCCGCAGGTGAATGCCTTTTGCGGACGCCAAGGACAGGAGGCCGCCGATTCCCTCACAGAGGTGGGGGTTCGAGCTCTGGGGGACTGAGGTCGCAGCGGTCTCACTCCATTTTTGGGTGCTTCTGCACAGACTGGAGGGTTGAAGCGGCTGGGCCCAAGTCTGCCGCCTTGTGGCAGGGTGGGGGGCGTTGCAGGCGAAGCAAGGCTCTTAGCCTCCCAGGCGGGGCACAGGCCAGACTCCCCACAGGAGAACAGGTCCGTGGACGAGGGTCCCGCCCGCCCGCCCGCCCGCCGGGACCCGCTCCACCTGGCGCGGAACCGTGGCCGGCCCCTCTTCCCGGCCCCAGGTCCCTAGTTCTTCCCTGGCACTCTGCCTCTGCGGGGGGTGGGAGAGCTGCTGGGAAGTGTGGTCCACGGGAAAACGCACGGTCCTCTGGATGGCAGGGAGGGCTTCCGTTAACTCTGACACCAGCCCAGGGACCCTGTGAACCTGGCCTGATATCTCAAGGGGGGGCGGGGGGGGGGCACGTTGCCCGGAGGGATGCTTGCGGTGGGGGGGCCTGCTTGCGCCTGCGCGGCCCCGCCTCTTGGCCCGTAAACCACCCGGCCGCGGCTCGGACAAAAGCCATCTCCTGGGCGCCTCCCCCCTGTTCTTCCATCCGTAAAGGGGGACCCCTTTACGGATGGAAGAACAGGGGGATCTTCGCAGTGGCGGGGGACGGGACGGAGGGGTCTGCGGGTTTGCCGCCACGTAGGCCAGTTGCTCGCACCCCGGCCCCCTGTGTCCGTGCTCCATGGAGGAGGTGGGCCGCTTATGGCGGGATGCAGGCGTCCTGCGGGGCTCAAGGGACGGCGTGGGCGCTCCCCGGGCGAGAGAGGGCACCCGGGACCCGAGAGAGCACCCGGGAAAATGCCCCGCCCTGGCCCCCGTGGCTCCAGTGGCCTCCCTAGGCTCCTGCCGTGGGGCCTGGTCCCGCCCACCTGGGCCCAGGTTCTCCGCAGGTGAATGCCTTTTGCGGACAGCAAGGACCACAGGCCGCGGATGCCTTCACGGGGAGGGGGGTTCGAGCTCTGTGGGACCCGGGGTCCCAGCGGACACAGTCCCTTCTCGCGAAGTCCAGCCCAGACTTTAGAGAGTAGAAGCGTCTCGGTGCAGGTTTGCCGCCTCGGGGCAGGGTGGGGCCGTTTGAGCCAAGAAAGACTCTCAGCCCCCCAGGCAGGTCTCAGGCCCGAGTCCCCCCGGGAGACGGGGTCCCTGGGCGTGGGTCCGGCCCGCCCGGGCCCCTGCCCACCAGGCGCGGAACCCTGGCCCGCCCCTCATCGAGGCCCCGGGGCCCTAGTTCTTCCCTGGCACTCTGCCTCTGCCGGGGTGGGAGACGCGCTGGCAAGTGTGGTCCACGGGAAAAGGAACGGACCTCTGGGTGGCGGGCAGAGCTTCCAGTTCCACGGACAGGACCCCAGGGACTCTGTGAAGCGGGCCTGATATGTCCGGGGTGGGGCCCGTTGCCCCGAGGGAGGCTTCTGGTGGGGCTGCCTGCCCTCTGCCTGCCGGGTCCCGCGTCTTGGCCCGAAACCGGCCAGCGGCGGCTCTGACAAATGCCATCTCCTGGGGGCCTCCCCCCTGTTCCTCCATCCGTAAGGGGCGACCCCCTTACGGATGGAGGAACAGGGGGATCTTCGCAGTGGGGCGGTCGGGACGGAGGGGTCTGCGCGTCTCCAGCCACTTAGCCCAGTGACCCGCAGCCCGGCCCCAGAGTTCCAAGCTCCATGGAGGCAGGGGGCCTCTTATCACGGGAAGCAGGTGTCTCGCGGGGCTCCAGGGACGGCGTGGGCACTCTCTAGGCGAGAGAGGGTGCCCGTGCCCCGAGAGAGCCCCGGCGAGAGCCCGAGGCCTGGCCGCAGAGGCTGCCGTTGCCTCCCCCGGGCTCCTACCATGGGGCCTGGCCCTGCTCTCCCGAGGCCCTGGTTCGCCGCAGGTGAATGCCTTTTGCGGACGCCAAGGACAGGAGGCCGCCGATTCCCTCACAGAGGTGGGGGTTCGAGCTCTGGGGGACTGAGGTCGCAGCGGTCTCACTCCATTTTTGGGTGCTTCTGCACAGACTGGAGGGTTGAAGCGGCTGGGCCCAAGTCTGCCGCCTTGTGGCAGGGTGGGGGCGTTGCAGGCGAAGCAAGGCTCTTAGCCTCCCAGGCGGGGCACAGGCCAGACTCCCCACAGGAGAACAGGTCCGTGGACGAGGGTCCCGCCCGCCCGCCCGCCCGCCGGGACCCGCTCCACCTGGCGCGGAACCGTGGCCGGCCCCTCTTCCCGGCCCCAGGTCCCTAGTTCTTCCCTGGCACTCTGCCTCTGCGGGGGTGGGAGAGCTGCTGGGAAGTGTGGTCCACGGGAAAACGCACGGTCCTCTGGATGGCAGGGAGGGCTTCCGTTAACTCTGACACCAGCCCAGGGACCCTGTGAACCTGGCCTGATATCTCAAGGGGGGGCGGGGGGGGGGCACGTTGCCCGGAGGGATGCTTGCGGTGGGGGGGCCTGCTTGCGCCTGCGCGGCCCCGCCTCTTGGCCCGTAAACCACCCGGCCGCGGCTCGGACAAAAGCCATCTCCTGGGCGCCTCCCCCCTGTTCTTCCATCCGTAAAGGGGGACCCCTTTACGGATGGAAGAACAGGGGGATCTTCGCAGTGGCGGGGACGGGACGGAGGGGTCTGCGGGTTTGCCGCCACGTAGGCCAGTTGCTCGCACCCCGGCCCCCTGTGTCCGTGCTCCATGGAGGAGGTGGGCCGCTTATGGCGGGATGCAGGCGTCCTGCGGGGCTCAAGGGACGGCGTGGGCGCTCCCCGGGCGAGAGAGGGCACCCGGGACCCGAGAGAGCACCCGGGAAAATGCCCCGCCCTGGCCCCCGTGGCTCCAGTGGCCTCCCTAGGCTCCTGCCGTGGGGCCTGGTCCCGCCCACCTGGGCCCAGGTTCTCCGCAGGTGAATGCCTTTTGCGGACAGCAAGGACCACAGGCCGCGGATGCCTTCACGGGGAGGGGGGTTCGAGCTCTGTGGGACCCGGGTCCCAGCGGACACAGTCCCTTCTCGCGAAGTCCAGCCCAGACTTTAGAGAGTAGAAGCGTCTCGGTGCAGGTTTGCCGCCTCGGGGCAGGGTGGGGCCGTTTGAGCCAAGAAAGACTCTCAGCCCCCCAGGCAGGTCTCAGGCCCGAGTCCCCCCGGGAGACGGGGTCCCTGGGCGTGGGTCCGGCCCGCCCGGGCCCCTGCCCACCAGGCGCGGAACCCTGGCCCGCCCCTCATCGAGGCCCCGGGGCCCTAGTTCTTCCCTGGCACTCTGCCTCTGCCGGGGTGGGAGACGCGCTGGCAAGTGTGGTCCACGGGAAAAGGAACGGACCTCTGGGTGGCGGGCAGAGCTTCCAGTTCCACGGACAGGACCCCAGGGACTCTGTGAAGCGGGCCTGATATGTCCGGGGTGGGGCCCGTTGCCCCGAGGGAGGCTTCTGGTGGGGCTGCCTGCCCTCTGCCTGCCGGGTCCCGCGTCTTGGCCCGAAACCGGCCAGCGGCGGCTCTGACAAATGCCATCTCCTGGGGGCCTCCCCCCTGTTCCTCCATCCGTAAGGGGCGACCCCCTTACGGATGGAGGAACAGGGGGATCTTCGCAGTGGGGCGGTCGGGACGGAGGGGTCTGCGCGTCTCCAGCCACTTAGCCCAGTGACCCGCAGCCCGGCCCCAGAGTTCCAAGCTCCATGGAGGCAGGGGGCCTCTTATCACGGGAAGCAGGTGTCTCGCGGGGCTCCAGGGACGGCGTGGGCACTCTCTAGGCGAGAGAGGGTGCCCGTGCCCCGAGAGAGCCCCGGCGAGAGCCCGAGGCCTGGCCGCAGAGGCTGCCGTTGCCTCCCCAGGGCTCCTACCATGGGGCCTGGCCCTGCTCTCCCGAGGCCCTGGTTCGCCGCAGGTGAATGCCTTTTGCGGACGCCAAGGACAGGAGGCCGCCGATTCCCTCACAGAGGTGGGGGTTCGAGCTCTGGGGGACTGAGGTCGCAGCGGTCTCACTCCATTTTTGGGTGCTTCTGCACAGACTGGAGGGTTGAAGCGGCTGGGCCCAAGTCTGCCGCCTTGTGGCAGGGTGGGGGCGTTGCAGGCGAAGCAAGGCTCTTAGCCTCCCAGGCGGGGCACAGGCCAGACTCCCCACAGGAGAACAGGTCCGTGGACGAGGGTCCCGCCCGCCCGCCCGCCCGCCGGGACCCGCTCCACCTGGCGCGGAACCGTGGCCGGCCCCTCTTCCCGGCCCCAGGTCCCTAGTTCTTCCCTGGCACTCTGCCTCTGCGGGGGTGGGAGAGCTGCTGGGAAGTGTGGTCCACGGGAAAACGCACGGTCCTCTGGATGGCAGGGAGGGCTTCCGTTAACTCTGACACCAGCCCAGGGACCCTGTGAACCTGGCCTGATATCTCAAGGGGGGGCGGGGGGGGGGCACGTTGCCCGGAGGGATGCTTGCGGTGGGGGGGCCTGCTTGCGCCTGCGCGGCCCCGCCTCTTGGCCCGTAAACCACCCGGCCGCGGCTCGGACAAAAGCCATCTCCTGGGCGCCTCCCCCCTGTTCTTCCATCCGTAAAGGGGGACCCCTTTACGGATGGAAGAACAGGGGGATCTTCGCAGTGGCGGGGACGGGACGGAGGGGTCTGCGGGTTTGCCGCCACGTAGGCCAGTTGCTCGCACCCCGGCCCCCTGTGTCCGTGCTCCATGGAGGAGGTGGGACGCTTATGGCGGGATGCAGGCGTCCTGCGGGGCTCAAGGGACGGCGTGGGCGCTCCCCGGGCGAGAGAGGGCACCCGGGACCCGAGAGAGCACCCGGGAAAATGCCCCGCCCTGGCCCCCGTGGCTCCAGTGGCCTCCCTAGGCTCCTGCCGTGGGGCCTGGTCCCGCCCACCTGGGCCCAGGTTCTCCGCAGGTGAATGCCTTTTGCGGACAGCAAGGACCACAGGCCGCGGATGCCTTCACGGGGAGGGGGGTTCGAGCTCTGTGGGACCCGGGTCCCAGCGGACACAGTCCCTTCTCGCGAAGTCCAGCCCAGACTTTAGAGAGTAGAAGCGTCTCGGTGCAGGTTTGCCGCCTCGGGGCAGGGTGGGGCCGTTTGAGCCAAGAAAGACTCTCAGCCCCCCAGGCAGGTCTCAGGCCCGAGTCCCCCCGGGAGACGGGGTCCCTGGGCGTGGGTCCGGCCCGCCCGGGCCCCTGCCCACCAGGCGCGGAACCCTGGCCCGCCCCTCATCGAGGCCCCGGGGCCCTAGTTCTTCCCTGGCACTCTGCCTCTGCCGGGGTGGGAGACGCGCTGGCAAGTGTGGTCCACGGGAAAAGGAACGGACCTCTGGGTGGCGGGCAGAGCTTCCAGTTCCACGGACAGGACCCCAGGGACTCTGTGAAGCGGGCCTGATATGTCCGGGGTGGGGCCCGTTGCCCCGAGGGAGGCTTCTGGTGGGGCTGCCTGCCCTCTGCCTGCCGGGTCCCGCGTCTTGGCCCGAAACCGGCCAGCGGCGGCTCTGACAAATGCCATCTCCTGGGGGCCTCCCCCCTGTTCCTCCATCCGTAAGGGGCGACCCCCTTACGGATGGAGGAACAGGGGGATCTTCGCAGTGGGGCGGTCGGGACGGAGGGGTCTGCGCGTCTCCAGCCACTTAGCCCAGTGA
Source organism: Desmodus rotundus (assembly GCF_022682495.2). Classification (NCBI taxonomy): domain Eukaryota; kingdom Metazoa; phylum Chordata; class Mammalia; order Chiroptera; family Phyllostomidae; genus Desmodus; species Desmodus rotundus. The sequence continues at coordinate 14,836 of NW_026527514.1, forward strand.
CCCGCAGCCCGGCCCCAGAGTTCCAAGCTCCATGGAGGCAGGGGGCCTCTTATCACGGGAAGCAGGTGTCTCGCGGGGCTCCAGGGACGGCGTGGGCACTCTCTAGGCGAGAGAGGGTGCCCGTGCCCCGAGAGAGCCCCGGCGAGAGCCCGAGGCCTGGCCGCAGAGGCTGCCGTTGCCTCCCCCGGGCTCCTACCATGGGGCCTGGCCCTGCTCTCCCGAGGCCCTGGTTCGCCGCAGGTGAATGCCTTTTGCGGACGCCAAGGACAGGAGGCCGCCGATTCCCTCACAGAGGTGGGGGTTCGAGCTCTGGGGGACTGAGGTCGCAGCGGTCTCACTCCATTTTTGGGTGCTTCTGCACAGACTGGAGGGTTGAAGCGGCTGGGCCCAAGTCTGCCGCCTTGTGGCAGGGTGGGGGCGTTGCAGGCGAAGCAAGGCTCTTAGCCTCCCAGGCGGGGCACAGGCCAGACTCCCCACAGGAGAACAGGTCCGTGGACGAGGGTCCCGCCCGCCCGCCCGCCCGCCGGGACCCGCTCCACCTGGCGCGGAACCGTGGCCGGCCCCTCTTCCCGGCCCCAGGTCCCTAGTTCTTCCCTGGCACTCTGCCTCTGCGGGGGTGGGAGAGCTGCTGGGAAGTGTGGTCCACGGGAAAACGCACGGTCCTCTGGATGGCAGGGAGGGCTTCCGTTAACTCTGACACCAGCCCAGGGACCCTGTGAACCTGGCCTGATATCTCAAGGGGGGGCGGGGGGGGGGCACGTTGCCCGGAGGGATGCTTGCGGTGGGGGGGCCTGCTTGCGCCTGCGCGGCCCCGCCTCTTGGCCCGTAAACCACCCGGCCGCGGCTCGGACAAAAGCCATCTCCTGGGCGCCTCCCCCCTGTTCTTCCATCCGTAAAGGGGGACCCCTTTACGGATGGAAGAACAGGGGGATCTTCGCAGTGGCGGGGACGGGACGGAGGGGTCTGCGGGTTTGCCGCCACGTAGGCCAGTTGCTCGCACCCCGGCCCCCTGTGTCCGTGCTCCATGGAGGAGGTGGGCCGCTTATGGCGGGATGCAGGCGTCCTGCGGGGCTCAAGGGACGGCGTGGGCGCTCCCCGGGCGAGAGAGGGCACCCGGGACCCGAGAGAGCACCCGGGAAAATGCCCCGCCCTGGCCCCCGTGGCTCCAGTGGCCTCCCTAGGCTCCTGCCGTGGGGCCTGGTCCCGCCCACCTGGGCCCAGGTTCTCCGCAGGTGAATGCCTTTTGCGGACAGCAAGGACCACAGGCCGCGGATGCCTTCACGGGGAGGGGGGTTCGAGCTCTGTGGGACCCGGGTCCCAGCGGACACAGTCCCTTCTCGCGAAGTCCAGCCCAGACTTTAGAGAGTAGAAGCGTCTCGGTGCAGGTTTGCCGCCTCGGGGCAGGGTGGGGCCGTTTGAGCCAAGAAAGACTCTCAGCCCCCCAGGCAGGTCTCAGGCCCGAGTCCCCCCGGGAGACGGGGTCCCTGGGCGTGGGTCCGGCCCGCCCGGGCCCCTGCCCACCAGGCGCGGAACCCTGGCCCGCCCCTCATCGAGGCCCCGGGGCCCTAGTTCTTCCCTGGCACTCTGCCTCTGCCGGGGTGGGAGACGCGCTGGCAAGTGTGGTCCACGGGAAAAGGAACGGACCTCTGGGTGGCGGGCAGAGCTTCCAGTTCCACGGACAGGACCCCAGGGACTCTGTGAAGCGGGCCTGATATGTCCGGGGTGGGGCCCGTTGCCCCGAGGGAGGCTTCTGGTGGGGCTGCCTGCCCTCTGCCTGCCGGGTCCCGCGTCTTCGCCCGAAACCGGCCAGCGGCGGCTCTGACAAATGCCATCTCCTGGGGGCCTCCCCCCTGTTCCTCCATCCGTAAGGGGCGACCCCCTTACGGATGGAGGAACAGGGGGATCTTCGCAGTGGGGCGGTCGGGACGGAGGGGTCTGCGCGTCTCCAGCCACTTAGCCCAGTGACCCGCAGCCCGGCCCCAGAGTTCCAAGCTCCATGGAGGCAGGGGGCCTCTTATCACGGGAAGCAGGTGTCTCGCGGGGCTCCAGGGACGGCGTGGGCACTCTCTAGGCGAGAGAGGGTGCCCGTGCCCTGAGAGAGCCCCGGCGAGAGCCCGAGGCCTGGCCGCAGAGGCTGCCGTTGCCTCCCCCGGGCTCCTACCATGGGGCCTGGCCCTGCTCTCCCGAGGCCCTGGTTCGCCGCAGGTGAATGCCTTTTGCGGAGGCCAAGGACAGGAGGCCGCCGATTCCCTCACAGAGGTGGGGGTTCGAGCTCTGGGGGACTGAGGTCGCAGCGGTCTCACTCCATTTTTGGGTGCTTCTGCACAGACTGGAGGGTTGAAGCGGCTGGGCCCAAGTCTGCCGCCTTGTGGCAGGGTGGGGGCGTTGCAGGCGAAGCAAGGCTCTTAGCCTCCCAGGCGGGGCACAGGCCAGACTCCCCACAGGAGAACAGGTCCGTGGACGAGGGTCCCGCCCGCCCGCCCGCCCGCCGGGACCCGCTCCACCTGGCGCGGAACCGTGGCCGGCCCCTCTTCCCGGCCCCAGGTCCCTAGTTCTTCCCTGGCACTCTGCCTCTGCGGGGGTGGGAGAGCTGCTGGGAAGTGTGGTCCACGGGAAAACGCACGGTCCTCTGGATGGCAGGGAGGGCTTCCGTTAACTCTGACACCAGCCCAGGGACCCTGTGAACCTGGCCTGATATCTCAAGGGGGGGCGGGGGGGGGCACGTTGCCCGGAGGGATGCTTGCGGTGGGGGGGCCTGCTTGCGCCTGCGCGGCCCCGCCTCTTGGCCCGTAAACCACCCGGCCGCGGCTCGGACAAAAGCCATCTCCTGGGCGCCTCCCCCCTGTTCTTCCATCCGTAAAGGGGGACCCCTTTACGGATGGAAGAACAGGGGGATCTTCGCAGTGGCGGGGACGGGACGGAGGGGTCTGCGGGTTTGCCGCCACGTAGGCCAGTTGCTCGCACCCCGGCCCCCTGTGTCCGTGCTCCATGGAGGAGGTGGGCCGCTTATGGCGGGATGCAGGCGTCCTGCGGGGCTCAAGGGACGGCGTGGGCGCTCCCCGGGCGAGAGAGGGCACCCGGGACCCGAGAGAGCACCCGGGAAAATGCCCCGCCCTGGCCCCCGTGGCTCCAGTGGCCTCCCTAGGCTCCTGCCGTGGGGCCTGGTCCCGCCCACCTGGGCCCAGGTTCTCCGCAGGTGAATGCCTTTTGCGGACAGCAAGGACCACAGGCCGCGGATGCCTTCACGGGGAGGGGGGTTCGAGCTCTGTGGGACCCGGGTCCCAGCGGACACAGTCCCTTCTCGCGAAGTCCAGCCCAGACTTTAGAGAGTAGAAGCGTCTCGGTGCAGGTTTGCCGCCTCGGGGCAGGGTGGGGCCGTTTGAGCCAAGAAAGACTCTCAGCCCCCCAGGCAGGTCTCAGGCCCGAGTCCCCCCGGGAGACGGGGTCCCTGGGCGTGGGTCCGGCCCGCCCGGGCCCCTGCCCACCAGGCGCGGAACCCTGGCCCGCCCCTCATCGAGGCCCCGGGGCCCTAGTTCTTCCCTGGCACTCTGCCTCTGCCGGGGTGGGAGACGCGCTGGCAAGTGTGGTCCACGGGAAAAGGAACGGACCTCTGGGTGGCGGGCAGAGCTTCCAGTTCCACGGACAGGACCCCAGGGACTCTGTGAAGCGGGCCTGATATGTCCGGGGTGGGGCCCGTTGCCCCGAGGGAGGCTTCTGGTGGGGCTGCCTGCCCTCTGCCTGCCGGGTCCCGCGTCTTGGCCCGAAACCGGCCAGCGGCGGCTCTGACAAATGCCATCTCCTGGGGGCCTCCCCCCTGTTCCTCCATCCGTAAGGGGCGACCCCCTTACGGATGGAGGAACAGGGGGATCTTCGCAGTGGGGCGGTCGGGACGGAGGGGTCTGCGCGTCTCCAGCCACTTAGCCCAGTGACCCGCAGCCCGGCCCCAGAGTTCCAAGCTCCATGGAGGCAGGGGGCCTCTTATCACGGGAAGCAGGTGTCTCGCGGGGCTCCAGGGACGGCGTGGGCACTCTCTAGGCGAGAGAGGGTGCCCGTGCCCCGAGAGAGCCCCGGCGAGAGCCCGAGGCCTGGCCGCAGAGGCTGCCGTTGCCTCCCCCGGGCTCCTACCATGGGGCCTGGCCCTGCTCTCCCGAGGCCCTGGTTCGCCGCAGGTGAATGCCTTTTGCGGACGCCAAGGACAGGAGGCCGCCGATTCCCTCACAGAGGTGGGGGTTCGAGCTCTGGGGGACTGAGGTCGCAGCGGTCTCACTCCATTTTTGGGTGCTTCTGCACAGACTGGAGGGTTGAAGCGGCTGGGCCCAAGTCTGCCGCCTTGTGGCAGGGTGGGGGCGTTGCAGGCGAAGCAAGGCTCTTAGCCTCCCAGGCGGGGCACAGGCCAGACTCCCCACAGGAGAACAGGTCCGTGGACGAGGGTCCCGCCCGCCCGCCCGCCCGCCGGGACCCGCTCCACCTGGCGCGGAACCGTGGCCGGCCCCTCTTCCCGGCCCCAGGTCCCTAGTTCTTCCCTGGCACTCTGCCTCTGCGGGGGTGGGAGAGCTGCTGGGAAGTGTGGTCCACGGGAAAACGCACGGTCCTCTGGATGGCAGGGAGGGCTTCCGTTAACTCTGACACCAGCCCAGGGACCCTGTGAACCTGGCCTGATATCTCAAGGGGGGGCGGGGGGGGGGCACGTTGCCCGGAGGGATGCTTGCGGTGGGGGGGCCTGCTTGCGCCTGCGCGGCCCCGCCTCTTGGCCCGTAAACCACCCGGCCGCGGCTCGGACAAAAGCCATCTCCTGGGCGCCTCCCCCCTGTTCTTCCATCCGTAAAGGGGGACCCCTTTACGGATGGAAGAACAGGGGGATCTTCGCAGTGGCGGGGACGGGACGGAGGGGTCTGCGGGTTTGCCGCCACGTAGGCCAGTTGCTCGCACCCCGGCCCCCTGTGTCCGTGCTCCATGGAGGAGGTGGGCCGCTTATGGCGGGATGCAGGCGTCCTGCGGGGCTCAAGGGACGGCGTGGGCGCTCCCCGGGCGAGAGAGGGCACCCGGGACCCGAGAGAGCACCCGGGAAAATGCCCCGCCCTGGCCCCCGTGGCTCCAGTGGCCTCCCTAGGCTCCTGCCGTGGGGCCTGGTCCCGCCCACCTGGGCCCAGGTTCTCCGCAGGTGAATGCCTTTTGCGGACAGCAAGGACCACAGGCCGCGGATGCCTTCACGGGGAGGGGGGTTCGAGCTCTGTGGGACCCGGGTCCCAGCGGACACAGTCCCTTCTCGCGAAGTCCAGCCCAGACTTTAGAGAGTAGAAGCGTCTCGGTGCAGGTTTGCCGCCTCGGGGCAGGGTGGGGCCGTTTGAGCCAAGAAAGACTCTCAGCCCCCCAGGCAGGTCTCAGGCCCGAGTCCCCCCGGGAGACGGGGTCCCTGGGCGTGGGTCCGGCCCGCCCGGGCCCCTGCCCACCAGGCGCGGAACCCTGGCCCGCCCCTCATCGAGGCCCCGGGGCCCTAGTTCTTCCCTGGCACTCTGCCTCTGCCGGGGTGGGAGACGCGCTGGCAAGTGTGGTCCACGGGAAAAGGAACGGACCTCTGGGTGGCGGGCAGAGCTTCCAGTTCCACGGACAGGACCCCAGGGACTCTGTGAAGCGGGCCTGATATGTCCGGGGTGGGGCCCGTTGCCCCGAGGGAGGCTTCTGGTGGGGCTGCCTGCCCTCTGCCTGCCGGGTCCCGCGTCTTGGCCCGAAACCGGCCAGCGGCGGCTCTGACAAATGCCATCTCCTGGGGGCCTCCCCCCTGTTCCTCCATCCGTAAGGGGCGACCCCCTTACGGATGGAGGAACAGGGGGATCTTCGCAGTGGGGCGGTCGGGACGGAGGGGTCTGCGCGTCTCCAGCCACTTAGCCCAGTGACCCGCAGCCCGGCCCCAGAGTTCCAAGCTCCATGGAGGCAGGGGGCCTCTTATCACGGGAAGCAGGTGTCTCGCGGGGCTCCAGGGACGGCGTGGGCACTCTCTAGGCGAGAGAGGGTGCCCGTGCCCCGAGAGAGCCCCGGCGAGAGCCCGAGGCCTGGCCGCAGAGGCTGCCGTTGCCTCCCCCGGGCTCCTACCATGGGGCCTGGCCCTGCTCTCCCGAGGCCCTGGTTCGCCGCAGGTGAATGCCTTTTGCGGACGCCAAGGACAGGAGGCCGCCGATTCCCTCACAGAGGTGGGGGTTCGAGCTCTGGGGGACTGAGGTCGCAGCGGTCTCACTCCATTTTTGGGTGCTTCTGCACAGACTGGAGGGTTGAAGCGGCTGGGCCCAAGTCTGCCGCCTTGTGGCAGGGTGGGGGCGTTGCAGGCGAAGCAAGGCTCTTAGCCTCCCAGGCGGGGCACAGGCCAGACTCCCCACAGGAGAACAGGTCCGTGGACGAGGGTCCCGCCCGCCCGCCCGCCCGCCGGGACCCGCTCCACCTGGCGCGGAACCGTGGCCGGCCCCTCTTCCCGGCCCCAGGTCCCTAGTTCTTCCCTGGCACTCTGCCTCTGCGGGGGTGGGAGAGCTGCTGGGAAGTGTGGTCCACGGGAAAACGCACGGTCCTCTGGATGGCAGGGAGGGCTTCCGTTAACTCTGACACCAGCCCAGGGACCCTGTGAACCTGGCCTGATATCTCAAGGGGGGGCGGGGGGGGGGCACGTTGCCCGGAGGGATGCTTGCGGTGGGGGGGCCTGCTTGCGCCTGCGCGGCCCCGCCTCTTGGCCCGTAAACCACCCGGCCGCGGCTCGGACAAAAGCCATCTCCTGGGCGCCTCCCCCCTGTTCTTCCATCCGTAAAGGGGGACCCCTTTACGGATGGAAGAACAGGGGGATCTTCGCAGTGGCGGGGACGGGACGGAGGGGTCTGCGGGTTTGCCGCCACGTAGGCCAGTTGCTCGCACCCCGGCCCCCTGTGTCCGTGCTCCATGGAGGAGGTGGGCCGCTTATGGCGGGATGCAGGCGTCCTGCGGGGCTCAAGGGACGGCGTGGGCGCTCCCCGGGCGAGAGAGGGCACCCGGGACCCGAGAGAGCACCCGGGAAAATGCCCCGCCCTGGCCCCCGTGGCTCCAGTGGCCTCCCTAGGCTCCTGCCGTGGGGCCTGGTCCCGCCCACCTGGGCCCAGGTTCTCCGCAGGTGAATGCCTTTTGCGGACAGCAAGGACCACAGGCCGCGGATGCCTTCACGGGGAGGGGGGTTCGAGCTCTGTGGGACCCGGGTCCCAGCGGACACAGTCCCTTCTCGCGAAGTCCAGCCCAGACTTTAGAGAGTAGAAGCGTCTCGGTGCAGGTTTGCCGCCTCGGGGCAGGGTGGGGCCGTTTGAGCCAAGAAAGACTCTCAGCCCCCCAGGCAGGTCTCAGGCCCGAGTCCCCCCGGGAGACGGGGTCCCTGGGGCGTGGGTCCGGCCCGCCCGGGCCCCTGCCCACCAGGCGCGGAACCCTGGCCCGCCCCTCATCGAGGCCCCGGGGCCCTAGTTCTTCCCTGGCACTCTGCCTCTGCCGGGGTGGGAGACGCGCTGGCAAGTGTGGTCCACGGGAAAAGGAACGGACCTCTGGGTGGCGGGCAGAGCTTCCAGTTCCACGGACAGGACCCCAGGGACTCTGTGAAGCGGGCCTGATATGTCCGGGGTGGGGCCCGTTGCCCCGAGGGAGGCTTCTGGTGGGGCTGCCTGCCCTCTGCCTGCCGGGTCCCGCGTCTTGGCCCGAAACCGGCCAGCGGCGGCTCTGACAAATGCCATCTCCTGGGGGCCTCCCCCCTGTTCCTCCATCCGTAAGGGGCGACCCCCTTACGGATGGAGGAACAGGGGGATCTTCGCAGTGGGGCGGTCGGGACGGAGGGGTCTGCGCGTCTCCAGCCACTTAGCCCAGTGACCCGCAGCCCGGCCCCAGAGTTCCAAGCTCCATGGAGGCAGGGGGCCTCTTATCACGGGAAGCAGGTGTCTCGCGGGGCTCCAGGGACGGCGTGGGCACTCTCTAGGCGAGAGAGGGTGCCCGTGCCCCGAGAGAGCCCCGGCGAGAGCCCGAGGCCTGGCCGCAGAGGCTGCCGTTGCCTCCCCCGGGCTCCTACCATGGGGCCTGGCCCTGCTCTCCCGAGGCCCTGGTTCGCCGCAGGTGAATGCCTTTTGCGGACGCCAAGGACAGGAGGCCGCCGATTCCCTCACAGAGGTGGGGGTTCGAGCTCTGGGGGACTGAGGTCGCAGCGGTCTCACTCCATTTTTGGGTGCTTCTGCACAGACTGGAGGGTTGAAGCGGCTGGGCCCAAGTCTGCCGCCTTGTGGCAGGGTGGGGGCGTTGCAGGCGAAGCAAGGCTCTTAGCCTCCCAGGCGGGGCACAGGCCAGACTCCCCACAGGAGAACAGGTCCGTGGACGAGGGTCCCGCCCGCCCGCCCGCCCGCCGGGACCCGCTCCACCTGGCGCGGAACCGTGGCCGGCCCCTCTTCCCGGCCCCAGGTCCCTAGTTCTTCCCTGGCACTCTGCCTCTGCGGGGGTGGGAGAGCTGCTGGGAAGTGTGGTCCACGGGAAAACGCACGGTCCTCTGGATGGCAGGGAGGGCTTCCGTTAACTCTGACACCAGCCCAGGGACCCTGTGAACCTGGCCTGATATCTCAAGGGGGGGCGGGGGGGGGGCACGTTGCCCGGAGGGATGCTTGCGGTGGGGGGGCCTGCTTGCGCCTGCGCGGCCCCGCCTCTTGGCCCGTAAACCACCCGGCCGCGGCTCGGACAAAAGCCATCTCCTGGGCGCCTCCCCCCTGTTCTTCCATCCGTAAAGGGGGACCCCTTTACGGATGGAAGAACAGGGGGATCTTCGCAGTGGCGGGGACGGGACGGAGGGGTCTGCGGGTTTGCCGCCACGTAGGCCAGTTGCTCGCACCCCGGCCCCCTGTGTCCGTGCTCCATGGAGGAGGTGGGCCGCTTATGGCGGGATGCAGGCGTCCTGCGGGGCTCAAGGGACGGCGTGGGCGCTCCCCGGGCGAGAGAGGGCACCCGGGACCCGAGAGAGCACCGGGGAAAATGCCCCGCCCTGGCCCCCGTGGCTCCAGTGGCCTCCCTAGGCTCCTGCCGTGGGGCCTGGTCCCGCCCACCTGGGCCCAGGTTCTCCGCAGGTGAATGCCTTTTGCGGACAGCAAGGACCACAGGCCGCGGATGCCTTCACGGGGAGGGGGGTTCGAGCTCTGTGGGACCCGGGTCCCAGCGGACACAGTCCCTTCTCGCGAAGTCCAGCCCAGACTTTAGAGAGTAGAAGCGTCTCGGTGCAGGTTTGCCGCCTCGGGGCAGGGTGGGGCCGTTTGAGCCAAGAAAGACTCTCAGCCCCCCAGGCAGGTCTCAGGCCCGAGTCCCCCCGGGAGACGGGGTCCCTGGGCGTGGGTCCGGCCCGCCCGGGCCCCTGCCCACCAGGCGCGGAACCCTGGCCCGCCCCTCATCGAGGCCCCGGGGCCCTAGTTCTTCCCTGGCACTCTGCCTCTGCCGGGGTGGGAGACGCGCTGGCAAGTGTGGTCCACGGGAAAAGGAACGGACCTCTGGGTGGCGGGCAGAGCTTCCAGTTCCACGGACAGGACCCCAGGGACTCTGTGAAGCGGGCCTGATATGTCCGGGTTGGGGCCCGTTGCCCCGAGGGAGGCTTCTGGTGGGGCTGCCTGCCCTCTGCCTGCCGGGTCCCGCGTCTTGGCCCGAAACCGGCCAGCGGCGGCTCTGACAAATGCCATCTCCTGGGGGCCTCCCCCCTGTTCCTCCATCCGTAAGGGGCGACCCCCTTACGGATGGAGGAACAGGGGGATCTTCGCAGTGGGGCGGTCGGGACGGAGGGGTCTGCGCGTCTCCAGCCACTTAGCCCAGTGACCCGCAGCCCGGCCCCAGAGTTCCAAGCTCCATGGAGGCAGGGGGCCTCTTATCACGGGAAGCAGGTGTCTCGCGGGGCTCCAGGGACGGCGTGGGCACTCTCTAGGCGAGAGAGGGTGCCCGTGCCCCGAGAGAGCCCCGGCGAGAGCCCGAGGCCTGGCCGCAGAGGCTGCCGTTGCCTCCCCCGGGCTCCTACCATGGGGCCTGGCCCTGCTCTCCCGAGGCCCTGGTTCGCCGCAGGTGAATGCCTTTTGCGGACGCCAAGGACAGGAGGCCGCCGATTCCTCACAGAGGTGGGGGTTCGAGCTCTGGGGGACTGAGGTCGCAGCGGTCTCACTCCATTTTTGGGTGCTTCTGCACAGACTGGAGGGTTGAAGCGGCTGGGCCCAAGTCTGCCGCCTTGTGGCAGGGTGGGGGCGTTGCAGGCGAAGCAAGGCTCTTAGCCTCCCAGGCGGGGCACAGGCCAGACTCCCCACAGGAGAACAGGTCCGTGGACGAGGGTCCCGCCCGCCCGCCCGCCCGCCGGGACCCGCTCCACCTGGCGCGGAACCGTGGCGGCCCCTCTTCCCGGCCCCAGGTCCCTAGTTCTTCCCTGGCACTCTGCCTCTGCGGGGTGGGAGAGCTGCTGGGAAGTGTGGTCCACGGGAAAACGCACGGTCCTCTGGATGGCAGGGAGGGCTTCCGTTAACTCTGACACCAGCCCAGGGACCCTGTGAACCTGGCCTGATATCTCAAGGGGGGGCGGGGGGGGGCACGTTGCCCGGAGGGATGCTTGCGGTGGGGGGGCCTGCTTGCGCCTGCGCGGCCCCGCCTCTTGGCCCGTAAACCACCCGGCCGCGGCTCGGACAAAAGCCATCTCCTGGGCGCCTCCCCCCTGTTCTTCCATCCGTAAAGGGGGACCCCTTTACGGATGGAAGAACAGGGGGATCTTCGCAGTGGCGGGGACGGGACGGAGGGGTCTGCGGGTTTGCCGCCACGTAGGCCAGTTGCTCGCACCCCGGCCCCCCTGTGTCCGTGCTCCATGGAGGAGGTGGGACGCTTATGGCGGGATGCAGGCGTCCTGCGGGGCTCAAGGGACGGCGTGGGCGCTCCCCGGGCGAGAGAGGGCACCCGGGACCCGAGAGAGCACCCGGGAAAATGCCCCGCCCTGGCCCCCGTGGCTCCAGTGGCCTCCCTAGGCTCCTGCCGTGGGGCCTGGTCCCGCCCACCTGGGCCCAGGTTCTCCGCAGGTGAATGCCTTTTGCGGACAGCAAGGACCACAGGCCGCGGATGCCTTCACGGGGAGGGGGGTTCGAGCTCTGTGGGACCCGGGTCCCAGCGGACACAGTCCCTTCTCGCGAAGTCCAGCCCAGACTTTAGAGAGTAGAAGCGTCTCGGTGCAGGTTTGCCGCCTCGGGGCAGGGTGGGGGCCGTTTGAGCCAAGAAAGACTCTCAGCCCCCCAGGCAGGTCTCAGGCCCGAGTCCCCCCGGGAGACGGGGTCCCTGGGCGTGGGTCCGGCCCGCCCGGGCCCCTGCCCACCAGGCGCGGAACCCTGGCCCGCCCCTCATCGAGGCCCCGGGGCCCTAGTTCTTCCCTGGCACTCTGCCTCTGCCGGGGTGGGAGACGCGCTGGCAAGTGTGGTCCACGGGAAAAGGAACGGACCTCTGGGTGGCGGGCAGAGCTTCCAGTTCCACGGACAGGACCCCAGGGACTCTGTGAAGCGGGCCTGATATGTCCGGGGTGGGGCCCGTTGCCCCGAGGGAGGCTTCTGGTGGGGCTGCCTGCCCTCTGCCTGCCGGGTCCCGCGTCTTGGCCCGAAACCGGCCAGCGGCGGCTCTGACAAATGCCATCTCCTGGGGGCCTCCCCCCTGTTCCTCCATCCGTAAGGGGCGACCCCCTTACGGATGGAGGAACAGGGGGATCTTCGCAGTGGGGCGGTCGGGACGGAGGGGTCTGCGCGTCTCCAGCCACTTAGCCCAGTGACCCGCAGCCCGCCCCAGAGTTCCAAGCTCCATGGAGGCAGGGGGCCTCTTATCACGGGAAGCAGGTGTCTCGCGGGGCTCCAGGACGGCGTGGGCACTCTCTAGGCGAGAGAGGGTGCCCGTGCCCCGAGAGAGCCCCGGCGAGAGCCCGAGGCCTGGCCGCAGAGGCTGCCGTTGCCTCCCCCGGGCTCCTACCATGGGGCCTGGCCCTGCTCTCCCGAGGCCCTGGTTCGCCGCAGGTGAATGCCTTTTGCGGAGGCCAAGGACAGGAGGCCGCCGATTCCCTCACAGAGGTGGGGGTTCGAGCTCTGGGGGACTGAGGTCGCAGCGGTCTCACTCCATTTTTGGGTGCTTCTGCACAGACTGGAGGGTTGAAGCGGCTGGGCCCAAGTCTGCCGCCTTGTGGCAGGGTGGGGGCGTTGCAGGCGAAGCAAGGCTCTTAGCCTCCCAGGCGGGGCACAGGCCAGACTCCCCACAGGAGAACAGGTCCGTGGACGAGGGTCCCGCCCGCACCGCCGCCCGCCGGGACCCGCTCCACCTGGCGCGGAACCGTGGCCGGCCCCTCTTCCCGGCCCCAGGTCCCTAGTTCTTCCCTGGCACTCTGCCTCTGCGGGGGTGGGAGAGCTGCTGGGAAGTGTGGTCCACGGGAAAACGCACGGTCCTCTGGATGGCAGGGAGGGCTTCCGTTAACTCTGACACCAGCCCAGGGACCCTGTGAACCTGGCCTGATATCTCAAGGGGGGGCGGGGGGGGGGCACGTTGCCCGGAGGGATGCTTGCGGTGGGGGGGCCTGCTTGCGCCTGCGCGGCCCCGCCTCTTGGCCCGTAAACCACCCGGCCCGCGGCTCGGACAAAAGCCATCTCCTGGGCGCCTCCCCCCTGTTCTTCCATCCGTAAAGGGGGACCCCTTTACGGATGGAAGAACAGGGGGATCTTCGCAGTGGCGGGGACGGGACGGAGGGGTCTGCGGGTTTGCCGCCACGTAGGCCAGTTGCTCGCACCCCGGCCCCCTGTGTCCGTGCTCCATGGAGGAGGTGGGCCGCTTATGGCGGGATGCAGGCGTCCTGCGGGGCTCAAGGGACGGCGTGGGCACTCCCCGGGCGAGAGAGGGCACCCGGGACCCGAGAGAGCACCCGGGAAAATGCCCCGCCCTGGCCCCCGTGGCTCCAGTGGCCTCCCTAGGCTCCTGCCGTGGGGCCTGGTCCCGCCCACCTGGGCCCAGGTTCTCCGCAGGTGAATGCCTTTTGCGGACAGCAAGGACCACAGGCCGCGGATGCCTTCACGGGGAGGGGGGTTCGAGCTCTGTGGGACCCGGGTCCCAGCGGACACAGTCCCTTCTCGCGAAGTCCAGCCCAGACTTTAGAGAGTAGAAGCGTCTCGGTGCAGGTTTGCCGCCTCGGGGCAGGGTGGGGGCCGTTTGAGCCAAGAAAGACTCTCAGCCCCCCAGGCAGGTCTCAGGCCCGAGTCCCCCCGGGAGACGGGGTCCCTGGGCGTGGGTCCGGCCCGCCCGGGCCCCTGCCCACCAGGCGCGGAACCCTGGCCCGCCCCTCATCGAGGCCCCCGGGGCCCTAGTTCTTCCCTGGCACTCTGCCTCTGCCGGGGTGGGAGACGCGCTGGCAAGTGTGGTCCACGGGAAAAGGAACGGACCTCTGGGTGGCGGGCAGAGCTTCCAGTTCCACGGACAGGACCCCAGGGACTCTGTGAAGCGGGCCTGATATGTCCGGGGTGGGGCCCGTTGCCCCGAGGGAGGCTTCTGGTGGGGCTGCCTGCCCTCTGCCTGCCGGGTCCCGCGTCTTGGCCCGAAACCGGCCAGCGGCGGCTCTGACAAATGCCATCTCCTGGGGGCCTCCCCCCTGTTCCTCCATCCGTAAGGGGCGACCCCCTTACGGATGGAGGAACAGGGGGATCTTCGCAGTGGGGCGGTCGGGACGGAGGGGTCTGCGCGTCTCCAGCCACTTAGCCAGTGACCCGCAGCCCGGCCCCAGAGTTCCAAGCTCCATGGAGGCAGGGGGGCCTCTTATCACGGGAAGCAGGTGTCTCGCGGGGCTCCAGGGACGGCGTGGGCACTCTCTAGGCGAGAGAGGGTGCCCGTGCCCGAGAGAGCCCCGGCGAGAGCCCGAGGCCTGGCCGCAGAGGCTGCCGTTGCCTCCCCCGGGCTCCTACCATGGGGCCTGGCCCTGCTCTCCCGAGGCCCTGGTTCGCCGCAGGTGAATGCCTTTTGCGGACGCCAAGGACAGGAGGCCGCCGATTCCCTCACAGAGGTGGGGGTTCGAGCTCTGGGGGACTGAGGTCGCAGCGGTCTCACTCCATTTTTGGGTGCTTCTGCACAGACTGGAGGGTTGAAGCGGCTGGGCCCAAGTCTGCCGCCTTGTGGCAGGGTGGGGGCGTTGCAGGCGAAGCAAGGCTCTTAGCCTCCCAGGCGGGGCACAGGCCAGACTCCCCACAGGAGAACAGGTCCGTGGACGAGGGTCCCGCCCGCCCGCCCGCCCGCCGGGACCCGCTCCACCTGGCGCGGAACCGTGGCCGGCCCCTCTTCCCGGCCCCAGGTCCCTAGTTCTTCCCTGGCACTCTGCCTCTGCGGGGGTGGGAGAGCTGCTGGGAAGTGTGGTCCACGGGAAAACGCACGGTCCTCTGGATGGCAGGGAGGGCTTCCGTTAACTCTGACACCAGCCCAGGGACCCTGTGAACCTGGCCTGATATCTCAAGGGGGGGCGGGGGGGGGGCACGTTGCCCGGAGGGATGCTTGCGGTGGGGGGGCCTGCTTGCGCCTGCGCGGCCCCGCCTCTTGGCCCGTAAACCACCCGGCCGCGGCTCGGACAAAAGCCATCTCCTGGGCGCCTCCCCCCTGTTCTTCCATCCGTAAAGGGGGACCCCTTTACGGATGGAAGAACAGGGGGATCTTCGCAGTGGCGGGGACGGGACGGAGGGGTCTGCGGGTTTGCCGCCACGTAGGCCAGTTGCTCGCACCCCGGCCCCCTGTGTCCGTGCTCCATGGAGGAGGTGGGCCGCTTATGGCGGGATGCAGGCGTCCTGCGGGGCTCAAGGGACGGCGTGGGCGCTCCCCGGGCGAGAGAGGGCACCCGGGACCCGAGAGAGCACCCGGGAAAATGCCCCGCCCTGGCCCCCGTGGCTCCAGTGGCCTCCCTAGGCTCCTGCCGTGGGGCCTGGTCCCGCCCACCTGGGCCCAGGTTCTCCGCAGGTGAATGCCTTTTGCGGACAGCAAGGACCACAGGCCGCGGATGCCTTCACGGGGAGGGGGGTTCGAGCTCTGTGGGACCCGGGTCCCAGCGGACACAGTCCCTTCTCGCGAAGTCCAGCCCAGACTTTAGAGAGTAGAAGCGTCTCGGTGCAGGTTTGCCGCCTCGGGGCAGGGTGGGGCCGTTTGAGCCAAGAAAGACTCTCAGCCCCCAGGCAGGTCTCAGGCCCGAGTCCCCCGGGAGACGGGGTCCCTGGGCGTGGGTCCGGCCCGCCCGGGCCCCTGCCCACCAGGCGCGGAACCCTGGCCCGCCCCTCATCGAGGCCCCGGGGCCCTAGTTCTTCCCTGGCACTCTGCCTCTGCCGGGGTGGGAGACGCGCTGGCAAGTGTGGTCCACGGGAAAAGGAACGGACCTCTGGGTGGCGGGCAGAGCTTCCAGTTCCACGGACAGGACCCCAGGGACTCTGTGAAGCGGGCCTGATATGTCCGGGGTGGGGCCCGTTGCCCCGAGGGAGGCTTCTGGTGGGGCTGCCTGCCCTCTGCCTGCCGGGTCCCGCGTCTTGGCCCGAAACCGGCCAGCGGCGGCTCTGACAAATGCCATCTCCTGGGGGCCTCCCCCCTGTTCCTCCATCCGTAAGGGCGACCCCCTTACGGATGGAGGAACAGGGGGATCTTCGCAGTGGGGCGGTCGGGACGGAGGGGTCTGCGCGTCTCCAGCCACTTAGCCAGTGACCCGCAGCCCGGCCCAGAGTTCCAAGCTCCATGGAGGCAGGGGGCCTCTTATCACGGGAAGCAGGTGTCTCGCGGGGCTCCAGGGACGGCGTGGGCACTCTCTAGGCGAGAGAGGGTGCCCGTGCCCCGAGAGAGCCCCGGCGAGAGCCCGAGGCCTGGCCGCAGAGGCTGCCGTTGCCTCCCCCGGGCTCCTACCATGGGGCCTGGCCCTGCTCTCCCGAGGCCCTGGTTCGCCGCAGGTGAATGCCTTTTGCGGACGCCAAGGACAGGAGGCCGCCGATTCCCTCACAGAGGTGGGGGTTCGAGCTCTGGGGGACTGAGGTCGCAGCGGTCTCACTCCATTTTTGGGTGCTTCTGCACAGACTGGAGGGTTGAAGCGGCTGGGCCCAAGTCTGCCGCCTTGTGGCAGGGTGGGGGCGTTGCAGGCGAAGCAAGGCTCTTAGCCTCCCAGGCGGGGCACAGGCCAGACTCCCCACAGGAGAACAGGTCCGTGGACGAGGGTCCCGCCCGCCCGCCCGCCCGCCGGGACCCGCTCCACCTGGCGCGGAACCGTGGCCCGGCCCCTCTTCCCGGCCCCAGGTCCCTAGTTCTTCCCTGGCACTCTGCCTCTGCGGGGGTGGAGAGCTGCTGGGAAGTGTGGTCCACGGGAAAACGCACGGTCCTCTGGATGGCAGGGAGGGCTTCCGTTAACTCTGACACCAGCCCAGGGACCCTGTGAACCTGGCCTGATATCTCAAGGGGGGGCGGGGGGGGGCACGTTGCCCGGAGGGATGCTTGCGGTGGGGGGGCCTGCTTGCGCCTGCGCGGCCCAGCCTCTTGGCCCGTAAACCACCCGGCCGCGGCTCGGACAAAAGCCATCTCCTGGGCGCCTCCCCCCTGTTCTTCCATCCGTAAAGGGGGACCCCTTTACGATGGAAGAACAGGGGGATCTTCGCAGTGGCGGGGACGGGACGGAGGGGTCTGCGGGTTTGCCGCCACGTAGGCCAGTTGCTCGCACCCCGGCCCCCTGTGTCGTGCTCCATGGAGGAGGTGGGACGCTTATGGCGGGATGCAGGCGTCCTGCGGGGCTCAAGGGACGGCGTGGGCGCTCCCCGGGCGAGAGAGGGCACCCGGGACCCGAGAGAGCACCCGGGAAAATGCCCCCGCCCTGGCCCCCGTGGCTCCAGTGGCCTCCCTAGGCTCCTGCCGTGGGGCCTGGTCCCGCCCACCTGGGCCCAGGTTCTCCGCAGGTGAATGCCTTTTGCGGACAGCAAGGACCACAGGCCGCGGATGCCTTCACGGGGAGGGGGGTTCGAGCTCTGTGGGACCCGGGTCCCAGCGGACACAGTCCCTTCTCGCGAAGTCCAGCCCAGACTTTAGAGAGTAGAAGCGTCTCGGTGCAGGTTTGCCGCCTCGGGGCAGGGTGGGGCCGTTTGAGCCAAGAAAGACTCTCAGCCCCCCAGGCAGGTCTCAGGCCCGAGTCCCCCCGGGAGACGGGGTCCCTGGGCGTGGGTCCGGCCCGCCCGGGCCCCTGCCCACCAGGCGCGGAACCCTGGGCCCGCCCCTCATCGAGGCCCCGGGGCCCTAGTTCTTCCCTGGCACTCTGCCTCTGCCGGGGTGGGAGACGCGCTGGCAAGTGTGG